>NC_056742.1:171728375-171925875 GCF_019279795.1 Protopterus annectens | reverse complement strand
GAGGTCTGTACCTATCAAGAATGAGAATTATAATCAACATACTGGTAATGAAAATGTAAGTGCTGTGAAATTTTAATCAACAAGCTGATAATGAAAATGCACCAAGTTAGCCAAATGTATGGTGTCTGTAGAGAAGGAGGAATTATTGGCTACTACATTCTGCTAACATGGATCTGAGGAAGTTTTCATTTATAAAATGAAAGCACTTATCGTAGATTTAAAACCTCTGCAAAAAAAAAGAAAGAAACGTATTTGGTTTTAACAGCATCTCTGTTCTGGAATCCTATTTGTGTGGTTCGCCTGTGCCAACTGTTTTCTTGGTCTAGGTTTCATTGCTCGGCTTTTTTGTTCAACATGGTCACTCTTATTAAGGAGCCACAAGTCTATAAATATAAAACAAATGAGAAAGGGAGGGTAGCCGTAATATGTTTTCATGTGAATAGGAAGGAACTTCCTATAACACATGCAGAAATTCAAACTTTGTTGGGTAGAGTACTTCATTCTGTAGCTTTGATTCTTAATTTAACACTAGATGTAATAAATGAAGATTTCTCTCAGTATAAGGCATATTGGAAATTACAGGCTGCAGGGACATAAATGGATAGTGCATGGATAAATATACCTCTAGCAAAAATATGTCAGGAGCATAGCAGCAGCCTGATGCACTGTTAAGAATAGATAATCCTGAATATGCCCTTAGTAGAAATTGGGAGTGGGAGATGAAGTGCAACTGTAGCCTGACTCACTGCTAAAAATACATGGTCCTGATAAAAAGAAAGGAATGTGTGTGGAAACTACTTACATCTGGCTTTGGCTGGAAAGGATAGAACAAAGTGTATTATTAAAAACCTGCTACTCAAACCAGAAAACCTCATATGGTAAACTAGTGAAAGAACTCTGCAGAAAATGAAAGGGAGGAAATCAGAGTGCATAATACAAAATCTTGTCAAAAGATGTCACCCATTAAATAAATGAAGGATGGCTATATAGAGACATGGAAGGACAGACCTGTATAGCTAAACTCACAAAGAGAAAAAAGGAACCTGATCAGAGTCCTAGGTTTCCATCTGTGAGCTTAAAACATAGGATTAGTCTAAAACAGGGTTGTCAACAGCAGAATGTACTTAAAGTGACAGAAATTATTGAGGTAAAAGTAAAGAAACTGCCAAAAACCAAAAAACAGAGGAAAGTCAATATTATGAGTTGCATTTTGTAAAAGAAAAAATAGAAGGTGAAGGGGTTGGGAGGGTGGCCTAATAGTTAAGGTGTTTGCCTTATAAACACAAGGTGCAGGGTTTGAGTCTCACAAGGGATACTTGGCTAGGCTTAAAATGACTTACAAGGGCAGTTAGCCTAGTTCTAACATATGAACCTAAGAAGCTATACTCCAATTCACATCAATGAACCGACAAAAGTGTTCCTGTCATGAAAATGTAAAGAACACACAGTGGGAGGATGACACATTAAACAGGGCCAGAGGAAATATAGCCAGAGTAGAAGTAGAAACAGCAGATTGGTCCCATACCATTCCATTATTTGGATTTGAAGAATAGCTTACTGCACATGGTAAACAAATTAAAAGGAGAAATATTACACAGTTAGTTCCAAAACTTTATAGAACACTTGTGATGGAACTGGTGAATAGCCATAAGGGAGGATACTTAGGCATTGACAAAACCAAAGTTAGAACTTCAACTAGCTGTTATTGACCTGGTATATTGAAAGACATTGAGAATTTCTATGCAACTTCTCTGAGTTGGTATATTTAGTTAGAGGGGAGGTGTGGTGGGTGAAGCCCCCCACTTTCGTGGGTTTAATTTTGTTACGTTTCAATTTTAGTTGCTGGTGGCCAAGAGATTACTTTCCCGGTAGAAAAATACAATGTTCCGTGTGTTCATAATTTTAAAACGTTGACATATAAAGTGATTGGTGCCCTAGTGGTTACTTTCTCAGAGTTAAATTGCAATGTTCCAGGAGTTCGGCATTGTGAACTTTCAACATTCTCATCTCACTGATTTGCAAGTCAATGTATATATATATATATATATATATATATATATATATATATATATATATATATATATAGATAGTGACACCTTCTTTTTCTTCTTTTGGCTTTTCCCAGTAGGGGTCGCCACAGCGGATCACCTGTCCACTCATGATTGGCAGTTGAGTTTTATGGTGTTGAGCTGCCAGCCCAGCACTCAACCTTCCACAGAAGGCACACACATGCATGCCCTCATGCCTAGGGCCAATTTAGAGTGTCCAATCCACCTACAGCATGTCTTTGGGATGTGGGAGGAAACCGGAGCACCAGGAGGAAACCCACATGCCCACAGGGAGGACATGCAGACTCTGCACAGAAGGCACCCCAGTCAAGGATCAAACCAGAGAACCTCTTGCTGTGAGGCGGTAATGCTAGCCGCTGCACCACCACGGCCATCCATATCGTAACATCGCTAGCACAAAAGTACAAAAAACTAATTAAAAACTTAAGAAACTTTTGCTATTTTGGAAGGAATATAGATGCTAGGCTATTCTTGGTGTTTTGATATGTCTTTTATTTATTTAAATCACATTTTGAGCACTTTCATTTGTTGTAAAGTTTTCAGTCGAACCTATGGTTGTATAGGTTACAGATGAGTACAATCTTTATGTTTTTGGCAGCATATTGTATAAAGAACAATAACTAAGTTATTCAAGCTAGTATATAGCATATATTGTATTTCTGTTAAATAATATATGTTCTTCTTTTATTCAATCATGGTGTTCATAGTCAAATGGCTTTGTATTATGATGCTCTTTGGGTTCAGTCACTAAGAATATTAGAAGCAGTTTAGGTATCAATGCTTTTGGAATATTCATTCTGTGTGGGTCTTGGCATACTCCAGTGAGGTTTTTTCATGGTGTACAAATATAACTAGATACAGTCTGCTTTTACTAACTATTGACTAGTATTTTCTATGGTCTAAACATGGGCTCTACATAATCTTTATACTTAGAATTGGCATTTTTGGAATAGAAGCCTTCTGAATGCTGGTCACAACCCCCTGATGTGAACTTCTGTGAGTTTTTCCTATATTTTTATATGGTCTATAAACTCAAAACTTTAAATCAGACCTAGCTACACAGGAATTCTTGATGATTGCTGGTTTGTATTGACATCTGATTTTATATATAAAATTTCTTTAAATATTTTTTTTGTTTAGACAAGGTGACAGAGACAAAGTCGGTCACCTTTTATCCAACCATAACTACATGTTTGCCACTAAGGGTAGTGGACCTCATTAAAAAATATATATATGCATGACAAGTGGCTGAGACAAAGGTCGGCTACAGTCCTTTTTTATTATTAAAAAGTTTTTTTGGACCTTATATTTAAGGAATCTGGACGATTGTAATAATTCAAGGGTTGTTGTGAGCAACATTTGCTGAAGTCTCTTTCTTTATATATATATATATATATATATATATATATATATATATATATATATATATATATAAAATTTTTGTCATCATGTTTTGCTCAGTATCAGAACTCTATTAAATAGACAGTCTATATTAAGTCAATATACGAGACTTATCTACCTTGTAGGAGATTCATTTATTTGAATATATATCTATATATTTTGGCTTATTAACAGTATTGTCTAAAAACTATTGATACATTCTGATTTATTTGACACTATGGATCTCACTGGGATATTGCAGGGCCTATCTGCTGACAGAGACAACCTAGAGGTTTTTGGTTTACAGCCATTTAAGTCCACCAATTCAAATTTTGAAAAAGAAGACCCTAAATATCTTTGTGGGTTATTATTTCAAAAAATGACTAAAACATGAGGACTCTTAGGGCTAATATTTGGCATCTAAAACTTTTCAAAGCCTACAAGCTTAAGGATATTACACCACAAGGTCTACGTGTCAGGATTCAGCCCTTGGTGGGCCAAATTGATGACCAACTCTCTCAAGACTGGGCCCAAGCACAACATAAAGCATCCATGTTTTTTGTAGACATTTTGATCGCTTACTATGAAAGAATGATTGAGACAAAGATAGAGGTCACTGCTAACTGCCAAGAGGCCAAGGTTTATGAGTCCGAGAGTTTTTTTAGTAGTCATTTAACTAATTTGGCCAAAGATTTATCAACATTAGAAGAACAACTTATAAAAAAGAAAACCCAGAAGTTCCAAAGGGACATTGTAGATTACGAAAAAGGAAAACATTTTGTCACCCAAAAAATCTTTGTTTTTCTGATTCTGGTTTCAAAACAAATAATAGAAAAAAGAGACCAAGATCAATACTCAGAAAAACAATACAGACATATAGTGGCACTTCTGAGGAGGACTCATCCTCTGCTACTGATCTAGATTCCCTTTCTACCCAAGAATCTCCAGTAGCAAAAAGGAAACCTCATGCAGACCCTTTAGGCATAAGAAACACGGGGGGGGGGCAGAAAACATAGAAAAAACAACCACACAGGACATTCAACAATTACTAGAGAAGATTGTATCACAGTAAACAATGTACACAATATCTCTTCATACCAACTGTCTGATGTGCAAAATAAAGTATTGAACAAGGGTCTAAACTTTGTACCAACCTTTGTTGTGCCCGAACATGTTTTGGTTAATGAATTGAATGATTTCTGCAGATTACTTTACCTGAAAATATTTTTTACAGATACAACAAATACTCAAAAAGCTACTGGTTTTCAATTTGTAAATCTAACTTTCATCCCCCCATGGACAAACATGTGGCCATTTTCAAGGAATGTGTTCTCAAAGACCTACATTTCTCTCATGAATATCAGATGATTAGACACAACCTAACTACAGCAGAACAACAAGCCCTACAGGATCTTAGTTTTAATCATGACATAGTCATATCACCAGCTGACAAGGGAGGTGGCATTGTGGTAATGGATTGGGATATGCACCAGGCTGAGGCGGAAAAACAATTGTCCAATCCCCGCTTTTACATACATATGGTTGTTGACCCAACTCCTAATTAAAAAAAAATAGATTCTTTTCTAGACCTAGCCACAGAGGAAGGCATTATCAACCAGAAGACCTGTAGATAATTGAAGGTATCAGATCCCATTTCTCAATATTTATATCTACTTCCCAAGATACATAAAAATTCCACCTGTCCTCCGGGACAACTGATTGTGTCTGGGGGGGATCTTTGACTGAACCTTTATCTGTCTTCCTTACTGAATATTTACAACCCCTATTATCTATGGTTAGGTCTAGGTTAAAAGATACCACCCAATTCCTTAACATCATTCAATCATGAACAATTGAAACCAGATTGGTATTTATGTACACTTGATGTCACCTCCCTTTATACAAGCATACCACATTGGGCTGGATTACAGGCCATTCAATATTGGCTGGAAAAAATCACAGTTATACACCCCTGGTCTCAATACACTCCTTCTATCCTTAACTGAACATGTACTAACTAAAAATGTTTTCCAATTCCAAGGTAAAGCATACTGGCAGGATCGTGGCACAGCAATGGGGGCATCTTTTGCTCCTATTTAGGCTGATTTGTTTATGGGCTTTTTGGAGGAACAGTTAATATATGATGATAGTCATAATCTTTTTCTCGATCAGCTGGATATTTGGAGACGTTATTTGGATGATTGTTGGATGGTGTGGCGGGGTGATCAATCATATGTGCATGAATTTATCCAATATCTTAATGAGAACAAATGGGGTATTCAGTTTACATTACACATTGAGTACCAGCAAATTATATATTTGGATGTCACCATCACCAGGCAGGATGATCATACTTTAGAGACTCAGATACATACGAAATTTCCAGAATACAATACCCTATTACATGCTTCTAGTCATCACCCTCGCCACATCATCAACAACAATAAAAGTCACAATATCTATGCACTAAACTTATATGTTCCTCCGAACAAAGCCTTCAAGCATGCCAACAGGATCTAACCAACAGATTGCTTACCAGAGGATACCGTAAGGATTGTATCTCTCGGACTATAACCCAGGTGGATCAAATAGATAGATCTCAACTTTTAGAATATAAGGACAGAACTAGTCATGACAGTACACAGAAATCAGAATCCATTAGGCTAGTGACCACCTTTGGGGCCAATACCTATAGGTTCAAAAACATTATCAACAATCATTGGGACATTTTGCTGGCCCAGGACCAGTTGAATGGAATACTTGACTCTCGATGTTCTTTTTCTTATCGAAGACGTAGAACAATAAATTCACATTTAACTCATTATAAACGCTATAACCCACCTATCACTTTACAAAAAACTTTATTTGGTGATACATTAACAGGTTGTGTTCCTTGTGGTCATTGTAGTGCTTGTTCACACATATTTCAAACCAAAGAATTTCTAGTTGTAGCACATCTAAACTTTACCAAATAAGATGTTTTGGCAATTGCAGTAGTGATTGGATCATCTATTTAGCCACATGTATCTGTTCTTCATTTTATGTTGGACAAACGTCCAGACCTTTTAGATATCATATCAGTGAACATCTAAGTGAAATTAGAAATAAAAGAATCTCAAACACTCTTTACAAACACACTTTAGTACATAAAACTGCTAAATTTACTTTTACCATCATTGATAAAGTACAAATGAATAGGACATCCAAAGCCGGTTGGCATAATATATTAAATAATAAGGAATCCTCTTGGATAATCAGGCTAGGTGCTCTATTTAGACCAGGCCTGAATGAGTTAAGCTAATTTCAGCTTTGGATTGTTTGACTACTGTTTGACTAATGATTAAACACTCTAATTAAGGTATTAAGCCCTTTTGGCTAATTTATGCACACATATATAAGCAGGAATTAGGGTTTGCTCTAATGAATATACTTTTTGCACTGAAGAAGGCCGAAACCGGTTTGCTGTGGATATTTTATTTATGGAGCTTGCCACAATACATTTTCAAAATTTCCATCTTTCCTTTGTGCTGGATTTCATTTTTGGACTTCTGCTACTTATGGTTTAATCCGTGCACTCAGTCTACCCTGTGTATTTTTGGTTCAGTCTTAAGGAGTTCCCTAAGCCATGAAACTAGACTTAATGTTTAACTGGTGTGGTGAGCAGGGGATGGGTTAAGGAGTTACTTAATCCATTTAAGCACACTGGAAATGCTCAGATTTTCATTTAGACCTGGGAATGTGTCTGTTCACAATTGTATCTCCCATTTTAACTCTTTAACCAACAGTAAGTTGTCTGTGTTCCAAAGGAGGTCAGTAATCCCTAGGGGATCTGTGACTTTTTCAATTTCTGCAAATTGGAATCTGGAGAACTGGGAGCAGGTCTTTGTATGCCTGGCTAGTGTGTTGTCACACTAAACGTTGACTGAAAAAGGTCGACAAAGCAAACATTGCTACACTACCACTAAAGCTTCAAGATAGAACCATGATGTATGTAATTTTTAGAGTAAAAATAAAAACAAAAAACATAAATTTTTGCAGGGGGAAGCCCACCCAGCAACACCCATGTCAGTGGGTTGCACCCCCACATTCAGGAGGAAATTTATGGCTATTAGATTTTTGTTTTCTTTCTTCCCCAACCTGCTTTTGATTATGGATAGTAATTTCAACTGATTTCAATGGCAGATACATTTGGTTGATTTAAATACAAATCTAATTTTCCTTTGAAGTATTAAGCAGAGTTCATGAAAATTTCATCATCTGTGGACTCCATTATGAGTTTGATTTTTGTCTTTTTGTTTTGCGCCTATCCCGGCATGCACTGGATACAGGGTAGAGGAACTAATCTGGAACAGGGACCAGAATGCACTGAGTCATTCACTTACACCCACATAACACTCACACTTAAGAGCAATTTGGTCAAACTTCAATTCACCTACATTTCATCTTTTCTAGGAAACCAAATCACCCAGCAAAAGCCTGCACAGACACAAGGAAGAAGTACAGATTCTATACAGAAGAGCCCAGTTGAGAACAAAACTGGAGAGCCAAGTGTTGTGAAGGACTATTCACTATGTGGCTGTACCACTTGCCCAAAATGTTATTTTTAAGTGAAATAACATTTTTCACTGACAGCACATTTGCTCATTACTTTTTCACATGAACATGAGAAGAAAATATAACAGCAACATGACAGATGGACAGATAAAGTAATTTAGATAAGAATATCTATTTGCACCTCTTTAGGATCTTCTGGAAATGTCACCTGATGGCAGATTGTCATGATTTGTGTCATTGTAGTTATTTCACCACAAGTGTCATGTCAGTGCTTTGGAAATGAGCAATGTCTGCTAAAAGTGTTTCCATTTTGTCAGTGTAATCATTGCCCATTGTCGCTATCTTATTTGGTATGGTTTTAAATTGAATAAGGAAACCTGCTTCAGTTATTTTTCATTTTTCATCAACACAGTTTGTTCAATAATAACAAACGCACTCTGGTACCAGCTCCTCTTTTTTGTTGTCCTTCTGAGGCCTGATCTTATTTCTTCATCTGGTCTTTCCCCTTGGTCTGCACACATAAGGCATCTTCCCTGTAGCTTGTGCAGCTCCCTCTATAGGATGTGTCAGTGTTATGTAAGTTTTCAGCAAACTGTATAATAGCTGTTTCCAGTGGAAACCCTTGAACATTGCAATTAGTTGTCTATATTTTGGAAGAATCATGTCTTCTGTTGACTTGTGACAAAAGTGAAGTTATCTTTCTATGTGTTATTCCTTGTCACGCACAGTATTCTTTAAACTGGAAGCTGCTATAAGATGGAGTTTTATTAGTCCTCTCTGCCTCCTGTATGTCAAAATTTGCAAATATTTTGTCAAGGGCTGGCACTGCTACATGTAACAATATGGAAAATATTGGTTCTGCAACCTAAAATCTTGAACAGTCATCAGTGGCAACTAAAAGGCATTATTTTTATATACTGATGCACCAAAGGTATTGCTCAAACCAATTCATGATTTCTATGTGAGTTTTGAAGTTACTGTGGGTACTATATTCTTATCTTCTGTACGTGTCTGGACTCTGGAGCAGCTATTTGTTTCTTGGCATCTTCTTTATTACTTTACTCATACTAGAGAAAAGAAACAGATTTTCTCCCTTGCCATTAATTTTGCTTTGTCTACTCCTAAGGGGCCCTCATGTGCTGTCTCGAAACACTTACAGATTTTTTTTTTTGATCAAGTCATCTAGAACTTTTAAGCAAACATTCTCCACTCTTTAAAACTATTACTTTTTTCTGCATTTTCAAACATTTTTTGGTATTTCACCATATGAATCCTCACTTTGAGTCTTATACAAAGTGCCAATATTATTTCAGTTTTGCAAAACAGTCTTTCATTATTGTAGTTTTAATGTCACTTGATGATAGGGCTTTAGAGACATCATTGTCAGTGTCATGCTCACAGAATCTTTAGCCAGTATAGCATATCTCTTTTTGTCTTCTGCCTATTTCACGGGATCTCTCATATCTTTCCTCATCAGCTCTCTTAGTGTGTTGTGCTAAACTCTCTTCTAAACATGTATTTCTAATTAGCCAGCGTCAAAAGACTTCAAAGTTTTTTTGCATTTGGTTTAGGTTTCATCTCATGTATTGTTTTCAAATTTGAACCAGCAATATACATTCATGGAAAATATAAATCTATAAAAAAGAGGGTTATGCTTGTTAAATTCAGTCATTCTAATTTAGTGTAATATATTTCTTTTTTATTCAATCTGATGTCCGTATTATAGTTTTGCAATTGCTCTCCCTCATCACTTTCTTACACTTTTATCATTAAAGTTTATTTACATTCAGGTTCCTTTGAAAGGCCTGCTATATTACATATTAACAGATTTCAGCAACAGTATTAATTTTACAAAGCAGTCTGTAAATTTTATGAAGCTTATGAGTGTGCAGGAAGTAGTGATGCTCCTATTCATTTTTCTAGCTAGAGGTAACCACCTTGACTTGAGATCCAGCAAATGAAACACTTTTATTGTTCTTTACAATTACAGTGTCATTTACTATTGGTGTCAGATGTCTTTCTGTTTGCATAGCTCTGCAGCTGTCATGTCTACTAAAAATGTGATTTCACCAGGACTCTTACACATTGGTTGCTGTGGTTCACATCCATGGTTGGTGATTTATACTTGTTTGTTATTTCAAGCTTCTAAGGGTTCTCTAAATATTCCTAAACTTCCTTTCTTAAATTATGTCAGAAGATGGACCTGATTATTTGTGAGCTTTTCATCACATTAAACAAAAACATATATTCACTAAGCAGCTGTTTTAACTTGTATACTGTTTGTCATTTATTCTTAGTATATGTACCACAGGCAGCTAATGTTTTTCTGTGAAATAGCTTAGTAAGGGTGCTCCTTTGTCTTGCAAAATGTTGATATGGCTTTTTCCACCTTTTTACTCCCACTTCTGCAGTAAAAATATTTAACTTAATTGGTTTTCTGTACATGTATGTATATATTCTGGTGTCAGACTTCTTCAACATTGGTTTTAGTTTTATTCTGTTGCAATCCTCCTTTAACATTATGTCCAACTGGGTTTCTACATTTATTAATTTTTTTTTATTTCTTGTCAGTGTATCCTTACTGTGATTTCTTCTTTCTTTGTGTTGTGTTTTCCTGCTTTATGTTTATCCTCTTATGTCATTTTCACTGTGGTCACTTTTCCTACCTTCTCTGCTATCATTGTATTTTGACATATATCCTTACATTTTTCTGCTTTGCCTCATCGGTTATCTTTGGCCTGTAATCTCCATGTTGTGTCTTATGATACCTCTCAACCTGGAAACATCAAAAATCTGGACAAGGCCCATGAAAAATAGGTACAGATCTGTACGCTGATTAACATCTAATTTGCATACATAATTATGTAACCCCACCCACTCCAATGGAATTGTGGGATACCAACTTTCGAACGCAAAGTAAAGAACACACAACCAAAACATGGCACCAGAGTCCCCATGCAGCCATTCCAATGTCCCATTACCTGGCCATTTCGCCCCATTTACCATAAATACTAATGTATGCACTCTGCTTTACTTCTACAATGATTTGGATTTTATTTTTACATTTTACTGCACAACAATGCAGAAACACTAAGACATCATCTGGTAAACAAAGCAATATTATTACTGTCTCACAATGAAAATAGGCTTGACATTTAACAGTTAACCTTGTAGTACGGAAAGTTCCCTCAAACACAACTTTGTATTAAATCAACTACCATTTTATCAAATCAACTGCCATTTTATCAATCAGCCTTGCATACATATAACGGTTTTGCTTATGCTAATACATGATGTGAATAAACCAGGCTGGGCAATGCCTCTCCTTTTCTGCATGGTGGACTGTCACAAGGAAACAAGTTCTAGAAATATAGCCAATCTCGGTTAACAAGCTATAAATAAAATAAGACAAACCTGAAAAAAATGATCAGTTGTAAAGATATTAAACAATGATTGGTTATATTCCTGACCTGAATGCCTTTATGCCAAATAATAACTTTTAAGTACACTGATTACACCACCGCTAATGGAAATTGCCATAAATGTAGTTTTACATGAACAGGAATAATTTGGAAATACTACAGCTGTGTCATCATGACTCATGAGTGAGGGCATGTTGCTGATTTCACACTCACAATTTCTTATATTAAACATTTTTGAATAAGATAACAATAATGAGAACATGGCACAGGCTGAAAGTCGGGAATATGCTAAAAATATAACCCTAGTTCATTGCTGTGAAAAGTACAAACCAGATCATACATACCTCTTAGCACAAGAAATCTCGACACAATCAAAAATAACGGGAAACAAATGCCCAGAAACAGGGACAGATTTAAATAGTGATCTTATACAATGACATGATTTGTGTTGGGGTGCATTTTCTGAAGGATATGAAGTCTGAAACTCGGCGGTTTATCACTATTTAGTGGTTTCAAACCTCAGAGATATGCTAGAGATCCACAAATTTTATGAGGAACATAACCAAAACTGAAGCAAAAATCTGGACTGCGAAATCTGACCAGTTGAGAGGTATAAACATTACAATCACAAATCTGCACACTTACTTTTACGGACATTGCTGAGCAGAAAAATATATTGCATTATGCATATACTGTATTAAATAAATCGGCATTACCCTTCTAAAGTGAAGTCTCATTTCCTTGTTTAGGAACGTTCCCTAGATTTTCAGAAGAGATTACTTGAAGGAAACGCTGTCCACAGTAAAACACACAGACATCCACTTCACACACGGTTACAAATCACAACCTGGCTTGCAGACAGTTGAACCTATTGAACCTCTGTCCACCCCCCATTCTTTTAGTTTGCCTGCACATCTTACGTTAAAGAAATACATGGACTAGTTATCTTACTTGTACTGAACGAAGTAATCAAGACTTTCGCATTTTCTACATTAGTCTTTGAGTGCATTACATTATATTATCACAAGATGGACGTTTCTGTTCTTGAGTTGGGCAAAATACTGAAAATAGCAGCACACATCGCGGAACATAAATACTGTGCTGAGTCCAAAACCGCGGTGCTGGTGTAACGCTAACAGTTTCGCCATGAAACTGTTTCTACTTTCTTGTTCCTTCAGCTAAGTGCAAGACATCACGACTGGGTCATGAAGTCAGAAAATAAATAATTTCACTATATCTAGCTGTTTAGCCATCAGAAAACACGGGTAGTTAATGTAAAGCAAATACCTCTAAACCTTCTTAGTCCCACGAAATCCGAACAAAGACTAAAATGAAGGGGATACAAACAGGAGCTTATTTTAATATTATTCTTACAAATTTAGCAAGTTGCTAGAATAACAGGGTGAGTATTACTACGGTACGTAAAGTGTACACTGACTCACGGAGTAGTTCCCATTGCTCCAGTCCAGTCCTCCATGCTCCATCGTTGTTGCTGCCATTAATAACACTGCCCAAGTAGTTCCCGGCTTAATCCCTGCTCGCAAACTCTGCCTGCTCGGTGAACTGCTGTTCTAAATATCCCCATTCCCGCCAGCTTGCAATTCAAATCAGCCAGCCGGAAATGATGATGTGAGTTCCTTGAGCTGAATTCCGACTGGCTGGTAGCCTGACTGAGCTAACGTCATCGCGCACGTGATGATGTCAGCTCCGACAGCGTGAAAATTTAAAAAAAAGGAAAAAAAAATCGGAAATGAAGGGTGCCACTCGGGAATCGTGGCACCCCTTCATTTGAACCCCAAAACTCGGTAAAAACCGAGAAATTCGGAACGGTTGGGAGGTATTTCTTATCACTTGTTATTCTGCATATTTTATCACAGTGGTTTTGTTTTCTGAAGTTTGCAGCCATTTTACTTTATGGCTGACCATTTTTTGCTATAAGGATAGTGTCCACTACATTTCCTTCATTATACCTTTATACCTTGTAATTATTTCATCTATATGTGGTCATTCCACTCAGTCATACGGGAAGGTTGAACAAGAGGTCATTACCCAGCCGTGACACTCGGGGTCCCTGGAAAACAGCCTGCAAATACCCAGCTTGGCAGTCAACTTCATGGTTTCCCACTAGCTCACTCATTAACAGCAAGCATCTACCACAAAGGATAACCACAGTTCATTATCTGGCCGTGACACTCAGGGTTCCTGGAAAACAGCTTCCAAATACCCAGCTCGACAGACCACTTCATGGTTTCCCACCAGCTCACTCTTTAACAGCAGGCATCTACCACAAAGGATAACCACAGGTCATTACCCAGCCATGACACTAGGGATCCCCTGGAAAACAGCCTGCAAATACCCAGCTCGGCAGCCCACTTCATGGTTTCCCACCAGCTCACTCATTAACAGCAGGCATCTACCATAAAGGATAACCACAGGTCTCATTGACTTTAACTATACCTTGAGACAAATCTTGTATTTCTTACCTGTCATTCGAGCTATAGTTTGTAACCAACCAGAACCTGGCTTACACCTCTCTTTCTCATAATAATCTTCCTGGCTTTTTATCAAAACTCTTACACTACTTATAGTTACAACCACCCTTAAGCTCTCCCTACTTTCTCTCCCTGTATCTTCTAACTATCCTAACACTTCTCTACACACCTCTCCTAGTACCCAGTACCTACCTTCTCCACTGATTGTTTTTTGTGTGCATTCTTTACTTTGCTTGTCCAGCCAGCTGGTGTAGCCCTGCTCTGTTCACCCTTGCTATGCTCGGGCTCACTTTGCTCTCCTACCCTACCCCCAATTCCCACACCCCCCACTACATCTACATGTATCTTTACAAATAACCACACCTCTCACCTCATTACCCAACCATGCACACCTACCGATATCCAACTATTTTCCTCAACCCCTCCCTTAATTAACTGCACTCTGCTGCTCCTCCTATCAGTGATACACCAACTATCACTCACAAACCCTACCCTGCACAAAGACTACAATCCACTCATTTTCCTAACGTGTTACTAGTACATATTACTTCCCTAATTATACTACTTACACTTTCTCTCCTCACCTCTTACCATACCCACTTACAAGCAACCCCACATTATGCAGGTACTGCTGCCTCTCATCATAAAAACATTCAATCTTACTTCGCTATCTCTTCCTCTATCCTTACCCTATCACCTACCGACTACTCATATTTTAAAATACTACCTCACCCCAAATATCATCAACCCTCCCTAAAATTCAACAGACAAATCACAAAACTCCTGCAGTCTATTCTCTAAACGGCCTCTAAATTATCTCACTGTGGGGATATTCATCCCAACCCTGGACCAACAACTCCTACAAACCTACCTCCCCCACAAATTCCACTTCTCGCTAATAGTCTAAATCAGACAAATCACAAAACTCCTGCAGTCTATTCTCTAAACGGCCTCTAAATTATCTCACTGTGGGGATATTCATCCCAACCCTGGACCAACAACTCCTACAAACCTACCTCCCCCACAAATTCCACTTCTCGTCAATAGTCTAAATCAACTTACTTAGGAAAACTACTGACCTACTGTTTCTAAATATAAACTGTAGAAGTATCTCCAACAAAATCCATGACCTGCACACCTGTCTTTCTCTATAGCTGCCAGACATAGTGGTTATAACTGAGACTTGGCTAAAGCCACATATCAACGACAATGAAATTATTTCCCCAGAATACAATATACTAAGGAAGGATAGAAAGGACAAAAAAGATGGTGACATTGCTATATTATTTAAGAACCATCTCACAGTGCAAATGCTAAGTATACAATATCCCTCTGTTGACAATGCAGAAATATTGTTCACCCAACTGCAACTCAACTGCAAAAAAATAATAAACATAATTGGATGCTTTATATCTCCAACAACAATATACCCACTCTAGGAAATCTGCTCCACTGGTCCTGTTTACCTCTCCAAAATGAAAACATCATTCTGGGTGACTTTAATATAGATTGGCTATCCTGTAACTCTTCCACCCCAACAAATCATATTAATCTCCATGGCTTTATCCAAGCCATACAAACGCCAACAAAAATTGACAAAACCCAAATATCTGGTGCATTGCGAATAACAGAAGACCAGGAACCAAATGGAAAATGCACCAAACAAGCCTGTATATGAACTCTGTTTATTGCAGTAAAAATATACTGTGTTTTTACTGCAATAAACGGAGTTCGTATACATGCTTGTTTGGTGCGTTTTGCGTTTGGTTCCAAGAATTGACTAGACAACTAACAGGGAATCAATCCTTGACTGGATTCTAACTAATAAACCTAGTCACCTCTCTCTTGCAGGTTGCCTCCCCAATGGTCTAAGCAGCCATCTGCCAACCTTCCTTCTATGACAATGCAACCATAATCCCAAAGGTACAGTCTACCATTTTATTAGGAGAAAAAAGAACTTTAACACCACCAATTTCAGCATAGAACTAAAACATTGCAATTGCGTGCCCCTGAAATACGTGGAATTATATGAGGCAGTTACTTACTTTAATACCACCTTCTTAAATGTATTAGATCTTCATACCCCCTCCTAGAACCATAAGAACCAGATCTAATCCCACACCATGGCTTAACAAAGAAACCAAAGCCCGCCTCAAAGCTAGAGATAAAGCATGGGATCACTGGAAATCTGTTCAGTCCCCAGCTGCAAACAAAAATATCAGGAACTTAGGAATAAAGCTAGGAATCTAGTAAACTTGATAAAATTAATTACTACTCCATCCTTCAAATCAAGCACCAAAATAGCCCTCAAAATTTTTGGTCAGCCATTAATAAATTACTACTACCAGGCAAAACTGGTACCCTCTCTCTCACCTTAGTAAATAACTCAGATAGCATTCCCACTCAATTTAATAAATTATTTATTGAAACAATACTGACCCTAGCCAACCAACATAAAAATCAACACACACCCCTTTCCGCTGAACCCATCACTACTCACATAAGGAATAGTTCCTTCCAATTCTAGTCAGTCTCTATGGATAGGATAAAAAAGTACCTCAAAAAACTTAAGCTCACTACTCTGGCTGCTGACAAATTACCAGGGGAATTCCTAAAAACTGTTGCCCACACAGTGGCCTACCCTATAGCCATTCTAATTAACAGATCCCTCTCAGAAGCCACCATCCCAGAAATATAGAAAATATCTCACATAATCCCCCTACATAAAGGAGGTAACTCCACAGAGCTTGCAAACTACTGACCTATAGTGATTCTATCCCCTCTAGCAAAAATCCTTGAAAAGTGCATACACTTCCAAATTATTCACTACTTGCACACACACACACAGGCTCTTGTCATACACCCAGCATGGCTTCCGACCCTTCCATAGTACCACCACTAACTTTTTGTCCTTCTCCAATACAGTAAACTTTCATAGAAATGCTAGTAAATTTGTTTCTGCCACCTTTCTTGACCTCTCAAAGGCCTTCAATATGGTTAGACATGACATTCTTATCAAAGAACTATCTGAATTAGGACTTTCTCTCTCTTCTCGCCATAGCCTGGTTCCAAAGCTATTTAGCTGGCCGTCAGCAAGTAGTCTTGTGGAAACAAGAACTCTTCCCCTTTCTCTAAGTTAATCTTGGTGTTCCCCAGGGTTCTATTTTAGGCCCTCTGCTCTTCACCCTCTATACCAATAAGCTTCATTCCTCCACTCCCAAAGCATCTGTCATCCAATATGCTGATGATTCTATGTTAATTTGTGCAGCTTCCTCACTACAGGAACTTCACACATTAACTCAGGAATCTTTCCTCTCTATAGAAACATGGTTATCCACTATCCAACTCATCCTAAACCCTGCTAGAACCAAACTACTACTCTTTAAACCCACTAGGTCTACCTCATCAACTTTTACCTTTAGCATCATGTCCAGTAACAAAACTACTATCTCTCCCACAGAGCACACCAAAACATCTGGGCATTGAGATTGACAACAATCTAAGATTTGATATTCATATTTCCCAGACCATCAAGAAATTCACAAAAAACTAGGTACTTTCTATAGAAATAGTCAATTCCTTACCCAAAAAACAAAAGCTACTATAGCTCACACTCACCTAATTTCTACCCTCCTCTATGCCTCACCTATTCTCACCAACCTTAGAAAAGCAGACCTAGCTAAGCTTGACTCCCGCTATAACAAAATAGTTAGATTTGCCTCTAACTCTCCATTTAGATCTTACCACTGCTCATCCTTGAAGCTGCTCAACTGGCTGGAACTTCCTCAACTCCTGCATTACAACCAACTCTCTCTGGCCCATAAAATTGTATATCAACCAGAAAAAAAAAACTGCATTGCAAAGCCTACTTCACCTCCACACCAATAACAGAACTCTTCGCTCCAGTAACAAACTTATTCTCACAGTAAATAAGGCAAATAATACAGCAGGTGACGCCCTCTTTTCTAATTATGTATCCAAAATATGGAACGCTCTACCCTATAACATAACTACTATCACTTCCTTCATAGAGTTCAAAAAAGCATTAAAACTGCATCTTACTAATGACTGACTATGCTCTTGCACTTCAGCAAGTTAGACCCACCAGTATGTTAGACCCTCCACCACCTTAAATATCTCACACTTCAAGATGAACGGATAGCTCTAGATTCTATTACTGTATAAATATATACAATATAATAAAAATTGATTTTTGTTATGGTTTAGACCCCAACAACCTTTAAAAAGCTGTTGATTTACACATGACTCTCTCCAGCAATGATTGAGGTCATTATATATCTCTTTAAACTAATGAATCTATTACTGTAAGATTTCTCTGTTTTCACTAATTGTGGCTGCTGTATATGAATATACTACTATTAATTAGGACTCGCTGCATTTTGTATCTAAATATACTTTGTATATTTTGTAGTTTTTGTTACATGTTATTCATGTGTGGAGCTTTTCTCCCCGGGCCTCCACTGAAAATGGACCCGTGTCCAGTGGACAATCCCAGTTAACAAATGTAAAATAAAATAAATAAATAATTTATAAGTTTCTTTTATATCTGTATAGACTCATCTTCTATTTATCAACTCAAGGTGAATAAATAGGATGTTTCCCCTAAAACTGACCTGCAAATGCCTAAATATGTTTATTTATTTATTTTATTTTAGATATTTTCCCTATGCACACTGGGTAGCGGGATTAAGCTCAATAACAACTTTTGAGCCTGAACTAATACTATACAGAGATACATCATCATTAACTATGCATGGCTTAATATAACTTCTATTCTGAAAATAAACAAATATTGAAGTAACCATTAGGCACCCTATTCAACCAAAGCTTGAGCACCGTCTTCATCCCAGCCGAATGGAGGACAGCCACTATCCCTCTACACAAAGGTGGAGTGTCCACCGACCCAGGTAATTAAAGGTCCATCAGCCTAACTAGCCTGATCTGCAAGGCCATGGAATGCATTATCATGGACCTTATAAACAAGGACAATGGTAACCTCCAAACTCTTGACCCTACACAGTTTGGTTTTGTCAAAGGGAGATTATGCCTGTTAAACTTGGTTGACCTCTTTGAAATAGTCACCAAAGCCATGGATGAGGGGAAGATGGTGCACACCACCTACCTTGACCTAGCCAAAAACTTTGATACTATTCCCCACTCAGGCATAATAGATAAACTCTCCCAGTTAGGCATCAACCCATATGTTACTAGATGGGTAGCTAACTGGCTCACAGATAGAACCCACTCAGTCAAAATAGGGGAAGCCACCTCTAGTAGTAGACCCTTAATGAGTGATGTACACCCAAGGATCAGTCTTGGGGCCACTACTGTTTGTTCATAGGTTCATACTAGGCTATCTGCCCTAAGGCATTTATAAGCCTAGCCAGAGTGTGTTTGGCTTTCGCCACCCATTTTAAATTAATTTTGCTATGCCCTTTTTCGAGGTTAGTATACTATGCCTCTGTCTAACAGTGACACAGAAGTGATACCCGGGGTAAACCTATGATCTCCCATCCACTCATCAAGATTTCTCTTGAAGAGAGTTAATGAGGGACTCTGCCTAACCTGGACTGGGATTTTATTCCAGAGTGAAGGGAGCCTCTGGGTTATGAATCTGTCCCTCCAGCATGTCCTATTTATTTCAGTGCTGAGGTTCAAGTCTCTCGAGCGTGTAGCTGGATGGGATTTGGATTTTCTGAGGTGCAGCATGTCCATTAATTCCAGGTTGGACATGGCTTTATACGTCAGGCACAGATCGCCTCTGAGCAGGCGGTATGCCACTGAGTAGAGCTGGAGTTTCTTTAACCTGGCAGCATATGGCATCTGTTTGTGCCCTTTGATCCTCTTGGTGAGGTACTTTTGGGGTCTTTCCAGTTGCTGCAGGTGTCTGGTAAGGTACATCCCAAAAGGGGCATTTTACTCACTTATGGGCCTGATGAGGGATGAGTAAAGAGGCACGATGACCTCCCTTGATCTAGATGTGAATCCCTTCATGATTAGGTGGGCTATATAAAATGTTTTTCTAACCACTTTGGCCACGTGGTTGTCAAATGAGAGATTGCTATCAACTTGGGTCCCCAGGTCCCTAATTACTTCTTCTGTACTTAATGGATTACCACCTATGTGGTAATTTGTGGGCACTTTGTTTTTGCCAAAGGGGATGACTATACACTTTTTGGCGTTTAGCTTGAGGCCATGGCTCTGGCACCGGTTGTCTGTTTCTATGAGGCCCTTTTGGAGGATGCTTGTGTCGGCTGGAGAGTCGATTATGGTGCCCAGTTTGCAGTCATTTGCGAACTTGGTCAGCCACAGTCCTTCCGTGTTGGCCTGTACCTCCGAGAAATATATACTGAACAAGAGAGGTCCCAGGACTGAGCCTTGTGGGACGCCACTTGTAACTGGTTTGGAGTCTGACATGGCTCCAGCAATTCTAACCATGTGGGTTCTGTCCTTGAGCCAGTTTACAACCCATCTAGTGACATAGGGGTTTATATTTAAGCTGGTGAGCTTATCTATAATGCCCGAGTGGGGTATTGTATCGAAGGCTTTTGCGAGGTCCAGGTAAGCTGTGTGGACCACCTTCCCCGAGTCAATGGCCTTGGTGACTGTTTCAAAGAAATCAAACAGGTTTAAGAGGCAGGATCTGCCCTTAACAAAGCCGAACTGGGTAGGATCCAGTGTCTGTAGGTCCCCAATATCTTTATTTATGAGGTCCATGATGATCCTTTCCATAGCTTTGCAGACCAAGCTAGTCAGGCTTATGGGGCGATAGTTTCCAGGATCCGTTGAGGCACCACCTTTGTGGAGAGGGACCATTGTTGCTGTACGCCACTCTTTGGGTACATATCCTGTAGTAAGGCTGAGATTGAACAGTAGTTTTATGTTTGGGTTTAGCTCTTCTTGGAGTTCATGTAGGACGCAGCCCGGGACACCGTCTGGTCCCATTGATGCTGTGTTTTTTGCTTTGGAGAGGGCAGCGCTTACCTGAGCATCTGAGATGTCAGGGGGGCAGCACTCTGCTATGATAGATATTTGCCCTTTTGGTGGGGAGGGGGGGGAGTGTGCGCTGAACCTGTCAGCTAGGATGTTGGCAATGTCTGTGGGTTTGGTGTATTTTTTGCCATTTTGGACTAATTCTGAGCAAATCTGGGAATTCCCACCCAGGTTCCTAACATAACTAAAGAAAGCCTTGTGATTATCCTTAGTGTCCTGTGCAATTTTTCTCTCGAAGCTGGCCTTAGACGATTTTATGAGTGCCCATAGTTTTTTGCTAATACTGATCAGAGATGCCTTCCCTTTTTGGGATTTTGCTCTATCATGTAGTAGCTTCTTCCTTCTATTGTATAGTTTGTTTATGGCTGGGGTCCACCAGACAGGACATCTGCCTTTGGAGGATTGGGTCTTGGTTTTATTTGGGATTGCATGATCCATGCATTCCTGAAGGTGTTCATAGAATGCGTTTATAAAGGATTCTGCGGTCTGGGCCATATTTTCCACAGGCCCGGGGGCTTTGACGGATTCCACCTCGGTTTTGAGGAGTGTGAAATTTGCTTTAGAGAAGTTTTTCACTGTGGTTTTCAGGGCAGGGGGTGGAGTCGGGATATGCATATCCAGTGAGATTAGTTTATGGTCTGATCTTATCAGTGAGGGATACAATTCTGGTCTGGAGCATAGAGTCCCCATGTTGGTGATGATCAGGTCCAGTATGTTTTCCCCTCTTGTGGGAGTGGCAACAAGTTGTTCCATAGCATTTGAGTTTATAAATTCTAGGAACCTTTGGGCTAGGGTGTTGGAGCTAGAGTAATGCTCCCAGTCTGTTTGGGTAGTTGAAGTCGCCCAATATAATGGTGTTTGGAGAGACTTTCATATTTTCCAGTGTTCTCAGGAAGGCCGAGTGGGGTTCCTGGGTTTGGGAGGGTGGTCTGTAGCAGGCTATAAACTGGAAGGCAGTTTTACCCACTGTTAGTTGCATATGGATAGTCTCTGATGCTTCGTGCTGTAAACCAACCTGGAGGTGTGGGTATCTTTGACTAATATTGATACTCCCCCTCCTTTTGTGGTTCGGTCCAAGTTTTGGGGCTGAAAAGCATGGTAGTAATATACTTTTCTGAGGTGCAAGCCAAAACCAGTGGTCTGTGGCTGACCAAGTTTGCAGATGACTGCAAGCTGGGCGCTGTCTTAGATTCCCCTAGTGATGTGAACATCCTCCAAAGGGGCCTTGCCCAAACTAATGACTGGTGCCTGAAGCATGGCTCAAACTGAATGCCAAGAAATGCATCATTATCTCCTTTGGGGAAAATGGGGTCTCCACTAATTATCACATTAATAACAATGTACTAAGCATGCAATTAGTTGTGAGGGACTTGGGCACCCAGGTTGATGGCAACCTGACTTTTGACCACCACATTGCCTCCATTGTACGGAAGGCTTTCTACACGGCTCACCTCATAAGTAAGGGCATTTCATGCAGGAACAAGGGAGGTCATAACATCCCTATACTCCTCTTTTATCAGACCCATTATCGAGTACAATGCCTCCTTTGGCATGTACCTTGCCAAGCACATGCAGCAGCTGGAGAGACCACAGAGGTTCCTGAAAGGGAAAATCCAGGGTCTCAAACACCTGTCCTATACAGATAGGCTAAAAGCCCTGTCCCTCTACTCAGTCTTGTACAGACTGCTTAAAGGTGACCTGTGTCTGGCATACAAGGCCATCTCAGACCCAGCCTTGATGGACTTGCTGCATATCTGTAAGTCAAACTCCACTCACACAATCTGCATGCAAGGCCTCAACCTGGTGTGCGACATTAATAGAACTTGTTAGTGGGAAAGATTTGTGTCCAAAGACTACCCCATCTGTGAAATAGACTCCATCTCCATGTCAAGCAGAGTACCTCACTAGCCGTCTTTAAGAGGAACCTGGACGACTAGATGGGAAACAGAAAATTCACCCCTGGGATCCCACCTGTGTCCCTGCTGGACAGGGGAAACAGGTGCTGACTTTGTGGCCAAGGCATTTGACACAATACCCGACTTGGGCATTGTTGACAAACTCAAGAGGTTAGGTACAATCCCGTATGTTACCAGATGAATAGCCAACTGGCTCATGGACAGGACTCAAGAAGTTAGAATTTGGGAATCCACCTCTACAAAGAGGTCAGTCACAAGTGGAGTCCTTCAGGGATCAGTCCTTGGACTGCTCCTTTTTGGCATTTACTTCTCTGATGTCAAGGCCAATGTCAGTGGTCTCTGGCTGATTACATTTGCATATGATTGCAAATTAGGAGCTGTCATTGAATCTCACACTAACACAGATGTTCTCCAGGAGGGGCTGACACAGACAAATAACTGGTATCAGAGTTATGGACTAAAAATAAATGTCAAGAACTGCATGATAATATCCTTTGGGAAGTCATCTATCCCTGGTAACTATCATATTGACAACACAGCCCTTAGAGTTGATCCAGTAGTCAGGGACTTAAGGACACACATAGTAATCTAGCCTTTGATCATCACGTGTCTACAGTGGTGAGGAAATCATTTTATGTTGCGCAACTTATAAACAAATGTCCAAGGAAGTCATTGTTCCACTGTATTCGGCATTCATCAGACCTCTCATTGAGTACAATGCCCCATTTGGTATGTACCTAACCAGGCATATCCAACAACTGCAATGTCCATAGAGGACTGCAACGTCCATAGAGGTTCTTTACTAAAAGAATACAGGGCATAACTAATATGTCCTATGCAGACAGCCTCACGGTCCTATCCCTGTATTCGGTCTCCTACAGCCTTTTGAGGGGAGATCTATTCCTGGCATACAGGGCATTGTCAGACTCCACTCTGATGGACCTCCTGCATATCCACAAAACAAACAGTACCAGAATTACCCATTCTAAAGACTTAAACCTTGCCTGTGATATAAACAGGACCTGCTGGAGAGATATGTATCCCAGAGACTACCCTGTCTATGGAACAGGCTCCCCATCCATGTGAAGGAGAGTTCCTCCCTAACCCTTTTCAAAACTCTAACCCAATTCAAGTGCAACTTGGACAACGGGATGGGAAACTGGAAATTCATCCCTGGTTTGGCACCTATGTCTCTAATGCAAACAGGTAACCTGTAAATGTCTCATCTCTCAGGCCTATGCTTACAGTTATCAAGGGTATCAGAACTTGTCAGAGATTTGGGATGCATGGCTAGGCTTAAAAAGGCCAGTACTTTTCTGTTATCAGGGCAACAGCTCTAATCAACATTTGGAATGTTAGCCCACGGTCGCAAAGATCAAACTGCTGCCACTGATGTTTATACAAAAAGTTATACTTCCCTTGGAGACTGTCACTGAATGTATTATTTATTTAAATAGCAATATGTATGCATCCCAGCTCTTAAGCCCCTTAAAGAAAAGGATGAATGCGTGTATTTTTACGTTTTGTTCACGTTTCTTTTCAACTGTGATACTGAGGAAATATCGGTTAGGAGAACTGTTGTCAGACATACTGTCTGTGACTGAATATTGAAGGAAATCAGCCGTAGGTGTTCAGACTGAACCTTTCAGCAGTTCAATGTCTGTTTTCCTTGTTTTTTTTTTTTTTTGATGTGCTAAACAGGAACTGAGAGCAATCTTTTATTTGTAACAGAAGGCAGCTAGTCAACATGTCAGTGGCGCTTACTGGAAAATATTTGCATGCTAAATCCTTTTCATACATCTGTAAAGAGAAAAATTTACATTAGGAGTACAAATAGGCAAATCTTCTACGGTTGCAGTTATTTCACCATTAGATGAAACCAGTATTTTACTTTCATTTCTACACATTTTGGGAACAATTCTATGAAGCAATACATCAGACAACAGGTTTCCTGTCTCAGAGAGGATCACAGCTGTTCATTTCTTTCATCAATAAGCAGAGTCAAAGCCATAGCTCTCAACCTTCCATCGCCAAAATGAGGAACACTTGCCTTCATAATGTGGAACAAATGGGCAAAATGTAGAACACATACTAATGGCTTACTAACAACTTCAACTAGGAAGGTCATACAATGGTTAAAATATGCTGGTTTTACTTATAAAGAAGATCCTTTAATGAATTAATATGATTAATTTCTATTTAGCATGGATTTCACTTAAAAAAAAATTCCTAACACTGAATGTGTGACAGACTCTTTCTATGTGGAACTTTAAGGAACTTCAAGGAGCATGAACTTTTTAAGACTCCAAATGAGGTACGTTCCTCGTAATGAGGTACACTTGAGAGGTATGCAAAGCCAAAGTAATGATGGACCAATGCTCCCTATTACGAACAATTTTCAAATATTGAATTCACTAAGAAAGTCAAGAAAAAGTTGCATCCATATGCATCTTGTACAGATTTTCAGATGTGACAGAGTGGTAACATTCCAACCACTCATGACATCTGTTGCCCTGATAATGGAAAAGTACCAAAAGGCCCTTGTGGTCGTTAGCCTAGTAAACACCTATGAATCTATTAACATGGACGAAATTCTTAGCTAGGCTTATAAGTGCCTCCAGGCCAATAGCCTAGTATTGTCCTATGAACCTACTCCTACTTTGCAACACTGCTGAGACTTTAAAGATCAGTGTTACAACTTTTAATGCTCAGAGGTATACCTCTTCCCCTCTAAGCACAAGAAATCTGGACAAAGCTACAACTAATGGGAGAACAAAGGCCCAAAATGATATTCAGGTTTTAAATACTCTCTTACAAATTTATAAAGTTGCTAGAATAACCGTTTTTCCAACAGCACGTATTGTATGATGGATATGAATTCTGAAACTCAAACCTATGTCATTATATAGTGACTTCATCCCTCAATAATTTGCCAGAAATGCACAAAATTTATAAACAACAGACCAAATACATGAGGAAGAAAATCTGGATATTCTACGAAAATCTGAACAGTTACTAGGAGGAGATATACGGATAAGGCTAAGAGATACCTTTCAACACAACATACCTGTAGTTAGGCAAATAAACTATATTTCCCAGAGGTCCTTTCGACAAAATACTTGATGATTACGTCAATCCCGTAAGTATCCCTGAGTATAAAGAGTGAACCGCGCAACTGCAAGTTTCAAGGGTCTGTTGGAGATGTTTTGAGTGGTTGTTTGTATAATTGTATAAATCATAAATACTGCCCACAGAAAAGTAACAGACCTTAGGATAAATGGCTGCATTGAAATACGCAGGGTTGGACGATACAGATAGCGAGGACGAGCTGCCCCCAGGTTGGGAAGAGAGAACCACAAAGGATGGATGGGTTTATTATGTAAAGTAAGGGAAATGTTGCAGGTCCTTTCTCATTCTGTGATACTTCTATCTGTCAAAGCCGTTACAGTAGATGTTTACAGAAGCATTTATGTTGTGTTTACACAAATTTATTGCAAACACGTCTAAAAGCACGGCGAAATAAAGTTTCATGAACTGGCTACTCAATAACAGTATTTCAAAATTGCTTCGGTGTTGAGACTCATTTCTGTTAGGTAGCTTGTTAGTCAAAATTATTGCCTAGAACTTCCTTCTAATACACAAGATGATAGCAGTTAAAGTTTACACATTGTTTACGTATGTTTTGTATGCATATTTCAGTGTGTTGATTGCTCCACTAGTTTCCCATTTTTTTTTTGCCTCGTGTACTACTTATTTTTTAAGGGTAGTGGGTTGGCGTCGCCTGCATGTAGAAAAGAATACACTGCTTTTGGGGGGTGTTTTTTCTTGTCGGCTATCCGGTCCCCATTCCTCAGTAACTGACACGTTTTAACAGGAATTGTCAATTCATTTTTATCCTTGGTTATCTGTCTAGGAGTATAGGCTGGCATTGATTGATGGATAGACTGACTGGCAACCAGGTGAACAGCTTCACCACCTTGATGACAAACCTTTGACAAATGAAAACGTAAATCTTTATATGCAGAACGTAATATGAGAAAATACAGTAAGTTCCGTATCTGGAAAAAAATTGGCGATTAAACTGCTATGCGGGAGTGTAACCTGGCACTGTCGGAATGTGGGGATTCTCTACTAACGGATCTTTCTAATCCACACATTTTTTTCTGTTTTTTATAAATAAGCTGCAGGTCCCCTTTAGCCAGTGTCTTATTTCTTTTAGCTTCTATCCGTCTTGAGTACTTGCACTTGCAAAGTTGTACTTAAGTTTGCCACCTTTTCAAATGCCCAAAGTGGGACAATTGTGGTACAAACATCAAATTTTGAAGGTCAAAACATAACCACTGCCAGTACAAAGGACAGAACTTCACTCTCTTTGCCTAAATAAAAGCTTACTTAGTTGCTTATTCTGTTTCGTAGAACATTTAGGTGTTTCAGATACAGAATAGCTGTTTTATGCAACTATTACATAAAATATAGGAAATAATTTTCCCCTAATATCTCAGGACATTTCCCATTTTTGCAATTTTTTTTTTTTGCAGGACACAACTGCCCAAAAAGGGACTGTCCGTTGCAAAGTGGGACGGGTGGTAACCCTAGTTGTACTGTGTGGAGAATTACCACCTAACTGTTCTTTGCTCAGGACCGTCCCTGTTTTGTGCAGCTGTGTCTTGTGAAAAAATGTTGAAAAATGGCAAAAGTCCTGAGATTTTAGGACAACAACTTTTCCCAAATTTTCTAGCATATAACAATGGTATTGTATCTGAAGCACCGAAATGTTATCCAAAGCAGCATAAGCAAATCAAATGCTACAAGAATAAGCTTTTATTTTTGCGAATAACTGAAGTTAATTTCTTTGCATTGGCTGTGGGTATGGTTTGTCCTGCAAAATCAGATGTTTCTACAAAAAATGCCCCACTTTGGACATTTGAAAAGATGGCAACCCTAACCATGTGTTCTTTAATGTTGTCTCTTAGTTTGGTACTGCCAGCTTTCATTTATTCATTCATCCACGTGGGAACTTTCACCTACAACCTGGATAAATTGTAAGAAAAAAGTGAGAGTGCAGTGTAGTGGGTGTGCACAATGAATTATGTTCAAAAAAATACTTGTTACTTTTAGGGAGACTTTAGTTTTTGTTATGCTAGGCTAAGGGGGGACTAGTAACCCTTTAACTTCCCTATGATCCTTGTGTAGCAGTGCCAGAAAAAGGGTTGCTTTGGGCTGCACCTTTGCAGAAATAGCATAAGTAAGGTATAGAGATGAGTTGGACCTGCTATATTAACATTTACTTCAAAAGAAAGGTACACGAATGCACATAACAATATATAAAAATATAACCTAAGATTACAGTGGGATGGGTCGTGGTTTCTTAGCGTTTGGTGGGTAAGGGGGTACAGCAGGTCCTTGTACAAACAGAAAGTAATGTAATTTGACATTGCACACACAGCTTTGAGATCATGGATCGGGTCTACCCTGAAAAGAGGTTACTAGCCTAGTAGTACTAACCCAGTCAACAAAGAGTAAATAAACTGTACTCCAATTACATCATGGTTACTCCAGAAGAAAAGTACAGAAAATGTAAAATACTATACAAAAATTAAAAATACAGTATAACGAAAACGGCAGTAAAATAGGTATTGTCTCCTTACTACTTACATTAAAGAATGCCAGTGATCCTTGCCTTGTTTTGAACTGTGTAGAGAAAAACCTGTTTGCAAATTGGGGCATTTTGCTTTGAATGCATCAGTGACTTTTCCTTTTGGTGGCAAATATCTAAGGCTTAGTGCTGAAACTTGTAATAAAGGTGCTTTCAAAATGTTTGTATACTCTGTCGTATTGTAATGTTGCAGTCCCCTCTGGCTAAACCAGTGCAGTCTCCATGTTATTGAATATGTTGTAGTCTCAACTACTTGTATCTAGCAGTTTACAAGCCCTGGGCATCCCATCATCTACAGATCATGCATTATTTTATGAATAGATGTGGTCATCCCATAAGTGGTTATGTTCATCTTATTGAGCTTATATTCTTGATACTGTGGTGGTTCTTTGGTCTTTTAGTAACATCTTGATTTGTTTCTTACTGGTTTGAATGATTTAACCAGTATAATTAGCCCATTTTAAATTAACCCCTAAGGATAAAGAAGAAGAAACATATATACACAAGTATCTGTGTGTGTGTGTGTGTGTGTGTGTGTGTGTGTGTGTGTGTGTGTGTGTGTGTGTGTGTGTGTGTGTGTGTGTGTGTGTATATATATATATATATATATATATATATATATATATATATATATATATACATACACACACATACACACACACACACACAAACAAACACATATATATATATATATATGTATGTATGTATATGCACACACACATCTCTCAATGTGTGTTTGTGTAATGTAGTGATGCAGTAGTATGCGGTTAATGTAAACTTCAGAATGGTATATATGGCATAATCTCAGTAGGATTACAGCCTGATTTTATCGGACCCCCCAGGAGCAAATGTACGTTTTTCTAGTTTTGTTGAAAGAATTTATGTAAACTTTTTATTATTTAGCGTGTCTGATGAGGCCCTTTGCTGTTATGGGGTGAAAGTATTTACATGTGTACTATACGAGCATTTATATAGAAGCATTGAATCGGGAATACCTGACAGGACAAAGTCATACTCCGCAAGGAAGAGTAAACCTGTCTGGTGGACATCTGCAATAAGTGAACTCTATAACAAAAGGAAAAAATTGCTGTCCAGGTCCAAGATAGAGCAGGTGCCGAATTGGAAGCTATCTCTCCGTAGCCTGAACAAGCAAATAAGAGCACTAGTGAAATCTTCCAAAGCAAACTTTGAGTCCAAATTGGCCGCATCTTCTAGAGACCATCATAAGGCCGCCTTCACATATGTCCACAGTCTCAAAGGAGGCACCCAGCACCATTAGGCGACCTGTTCAACCAAAGCTTGAGCCCCTGCTTCATACCAGCTGAGTGGAGGACAGCCACTGTCATCCCTTTGCACAGAGGTGGAGCACCACCGATCCAGGGAATTATAGACCCATTAACCTAACTAGCCTAATATGCAAGGCTATGGAATGGATTATCATGGACCTCATTAACAAGGACATTGGCAAACTCCAAACATTCAATCCCACACAGTTTTTCGTTAAGGGAAGGTCATGTCTGTTAAACCTGGTCAATTTCTTTGAGGCAGTCAACCAAAGCCATGGACGAGGGGAACATTGTGCACACTGCCGACTGGTGCCAGAAACATGGCCTCAAGCTGAATACCAGAAAATGCATAGTCATCCCTTTTGGGGAGAGTGATGTCCCCACAAATTACCACATTAATAACATCCAAGGAACGCAATCAGTCATGAGAGAGTTGGGCATCCAGGTTGATAGCAACCTGACATCTGACCCATCATATTGCTTCTGTTGTACGGAAAGGTTTCTACATGGCCCACCTTATAAATAAGGATATCTCATCCAAGGACAAGGAAGTCATAATATCCATGTATTCTTCTCTTATAAGGCCCATTATTGAGTACAACACCCCTTCTGGCATGTACCTCACAAAGCACATGCAAGCAGCTGGAGAGACCACAGAGGTTCCTCACCAGGAGAATCCAGGGCGTCAAACATCAATCCTACACAGGCTAAAATTCCTGTCCCTCTGCTTAGTTTCATACAGACTACTCAGAGGTGTCCTCAGGCATACGGAGTAATCTCAGACCCCGCCTTGATGGGACTGCTGCATATCCGCAAGTCAAGCTCCACTCGAGTAACCCGCATGCGCAACCTTAACCTGGTCTGTGACATCAGTAGGACTTGGAGGGACAGATTTGTGTCCCAGAAACTCCCCGTCTGTGGAATAGACTCCCTCCAATGTCAAGTAGAGTACGTCATTATCCCTTTTTAAGTGCAACCTGGATGGGAAACAGAAAATACACCCCGGGGGGTTCCACCTGTGTCCCTGGTGGACAGGGGCATTGGGTGTTGACTTGTCTAAACATGGGCTAAACTCTTGGCTAGGCTTATAAGGGCATCAGGGCCAATAGCCTAGTAACTTCCTATGATCCTATGTTATTTTAATAAAACGAGTTGGTCCACTTCAGTTTTCGAGTGCCCCTGTTTTTATTTTGCATTATATGATGTATTTACATAACATGTTACAGACAAGAGACTGGTTGTAATTAGTACTGTTTATATTGCTGTTATTTGATTGAGGAAGATATGTCCACTGATCAATATCAAATATGTCTCAAACATGCCCATAATATTGATGTAAAGCACTTTAGTTATTCAGTTTGTTGAGCCCGTTATTCTTACAGGAGTATAGTAAGTATCCTACCCATTTACCTATCCTGTTATTGTTGAATAAAAATGCATTCAGAAGTTTGTCTGAAATGTAGGTACAGAGTACGTTGTCTAGGTTGTGAGTTTTCTAAGAGTAGTACTTTATGCCATGTGTGTGTATGGTGTGTTATATATTGACTAAGTGATGCCAAGACACCTGTCTGTTTTTTCCCCATGTGCTTAAATATACTTTTCGATGTTAGGTGCATAAGACTGAACGTTTCATTGAATGTTTGTTTACACAGTTTTGAATGTTAATACCAAACTTTTATATATAGCATGTAATGTATTTGTGTGTATGTATATCCTAAAAAATATAAAAAGATATAAATGGGTGTGTTAAAAACACATCTAGACTAAAGTAGTAGATATGTTGTTAGTTACTATTCTATAAGTCTCATTTATTACAGAAATGCCACCACTTTACCAACCTCAATTATCAGGTTAGGACTCGTTCAATTAAAACAGTAGTCCTCACCATATTCCTGCTTACTGCAGCAGTGCTTAATGTATTCTAACTCAGATAAAATAAATACTAAAGCTGATACATTTATAATATAAATACAGTATTACTTGGCACAAAATAAACCTCCCAAATTTTTTTGTATAATATATACGTTTTATGTGTAAGACGTTTAACAAAACAGAATTTAATTGTTTCACGGTTAGCAAATAAAATTTAAAACCTAATATAATATGGTATTATAAGTATATATCATCATGCAGATTTGTTGTTTAATCTCTATAAAAAGTTCAACTGATTTTGTTGATTAGCAGCAATGTTCTTTTCTGAAAGAGCAAGAAAGAAAAGTAATTTTCACACTTAAAGTTATAAGACCAAAATGCGATAGGGTACTGTAAACAAAAATGCTTTAAATGAATGGCTACATAATTGGTATAAAAATCAACTTTATTTTCCACTTCCATTTTTTTGTACTAGTACGTTGTGGGCTTTCAAAGTTATTATAACAACAACAATAAAAACTATGACCTACTTCCTAAAGTAAGAAAAGTAAATAAGTTGTCTGAGTGGAATATGTGGGGATTTAATTTGTGTGAAATCTTGCCCTGTAGTAGTAGTAAAAAATTCACTTGTGTCTCATGTTTTTTGTGTGTGAGCTGACTATTCGGATTGTCTGTTGTTGTGTAGATGACATTCATTGGAGAATGCTTTGTCTTGTGAGTTGACATCCTATCTAGACTTTCCTGGAAGAGACTCAGGCTTCATGTGACACTGATTTAGATGTAATTACTAAAAATGAATTAATATTTTTTCTGAATGTTTATTGTAGGGACTGGGTGTTACATGCTCAAAGTAGAACTGTAATAATATCAGAATTGGGAAGGGGCGGGTTGAGTCATTCGGCTAGTTCTCATTAGTCTTGAAGATGAGAAATGGAGATTGCTGCTGGAGAATTTCCTGAACACTTGATTAAAAGAGAGCAAAATTGTAAGACTTTGCACTAGAGGTTTTGTATTTATATGTACCTGCTTAAAGTTGCATTCCATTAATCTGTGGTGGGTTTGCAATAGTGACAGTATTGTGAATTCTGCTCCAGGATTTGTGCTTCAGTAATTTTTATAACTGTATTTACCTGCTTAAAATTGCATTCCACTGCATTTCTGTTTACCTTGCTACTGTTTTCCCAATATTCTTTGAGTCTGCTCCATCCTCCACTGAGGCATTAAGCTAAAAGTTTCTGAAATTCTAACCACAGGACTTGAGCTCTTCTTAGAAAATTTTCTCCAACCCTTCCACCCTTTTCTTGTTGTGGTTTTAAAAGGCTGTGTCAGTCTTCTGTCCATTATGATAATCTGACTTTCAAAGACCCTCCCTCCCCATTTCATTGCTGTTGTGTAACCTATTTATGTACTTTCCCACCCATTGTTTTCGTTATAATCATAGTACCAAGTGCCCACCCAGCAAACCAGTGTTGCACTTGAGCAAGCCTCCCTTACTAAAAATTATCTCCTGCTCATTTTCCCAGAGCTCTCATCTAACCACACTCTGAGGGGGTCCTGAGTTAATCCTGCTCCACTCTTGGCAGATACGATATTTATTTGTTTTGTACTTCATTTAACTGTTTAGAGTGCTACTGCTTTATTTTTGCTTTATTGAGTTTGCCTTTATATAATTCTAAAGGTCCCTAATACTTGTAATTGCCTTGTCAAGGTAGTTTGTGTTTTGTTGTAACATTATACTCACAAGCATTTTATTTGTTGCTGTTACATCAAGAGGTCAGCAGTGACTTGTGCAGACATAAATGCCCAGAAAGTACATTTTATCTATAAAACTTCTCTTAGAACTGAATCCTCTAACTTAGTGGGACGAAAACAAAGCCATTGTAAAGAAGCAAGCTTAGAGCAGTCAGTTTGCACAATAAACAGCACTACTTTCAAATCTTAGCACAATCTGACCTAGTGTAGTGCCAAACTCCAGAGACCACCCAAAGAGATCTCTTTATAACCCAATCCACGACCTACATTAGCCCAACTAAATACAGGTCCAGATAACATGGATGTGCAATTTCCAAATGTCTCTGTAGCTATTTTGGTAGATACGAGCATCCTGAGAAAATATAGAACTTGTCTCATGTTCACAGACAACCACTTAATTTTTAAAAAACATAGTACATGAGAGATGCGGATGCACAATTTCACTGGAGGCAAAAATCTTACAAACAAGGCTGTCAAGAACACACAGTACATCAACCACTTGCACACAGACCAACATATACTGAGGCACTAAAAAGCAATCTTCCAAAACCCGTGATGACTTAAGCCCATAAACTGTAACACCTATCCTCAGCAATCTCTAAAGCACTCACTGACACACAGATTCCCCACTCACCAGACTGAGCAATGAGACAATAATGGTTAGTTGCTTATCTGAAACCAGGATCTCCCAAGCTACACATGTGCTCAAGTCACTACACCACAGCTATAAGTACGATTCTATTGTAGTCCATACGGGCGTTAACCGGAGAAGTACTTATCTGGACTATATGAAGAGAGACATTGTTGATCTCTGAATATGAATATGTGTCTCAGGCAGGTATTTCGAGTCTAACATGCAAAACCATAGAAAGAATGTTCATGGAAAGACTCAGCAAAAACACAGCCAACCTTCAGATAGTGGAACAAGTCAGTCTGACTTTGTCAGGGGAAGATTATGCCTACTAAATCTAGTGAACTTCTCTGAGAAGATCAGCAAGGCAATGGATGAGGGGGAAAACTGTGCATACTGCCTATGTCGATCTACCTAAGGTATTCAGTAACATACCCCACTCTGGTCTAATTGACAAACCCACCAAACTGGTCATAAATCCCTCCATAACTCGCTAGATTGCCAGCTGGCTTACAGACAGTACTTAAGTCAGGATTGGTGATACCACCTCTACTAAAAGACTGGTCACCAGCGAGGTACCGCAGGGTTCCGTGCCAGGACTGCTGCTATTTGGCATGTACATGCCTTAAAGCCCTGTCTCTTTACCCTATCTCCTACAGGGTACTGAGAGGGGATCTATGCCTGGCATACAGTGAATCCTCTGATCCAGGTCTGGTGGTCCTTTTGCACATCTGCAAAATGAACAGCATCAGAACCTCTTGATCCAAGAATTTACATTTTGCTTGTGACATGTTTGTGAGATAGATATGTTTCTCAGAGGAACCCCATGCTCTGGAACAGGCCTCCCATCCATGTGAAGCAGAGCACATCCCTAACCCTAAGAGTAACCTTGACCATTTCTGGCCTCATGTCTTCAATAGAGATGGACAGTAATGCCCAAACTAATGTACATCCCCTCATAACCTCTAGAAACTTGCTAACTAACATACCACCTCCTAGTAAATGCCCATGATACATTGGGACACAGTTGGGTTGGATTGCATGGCTAGACTTATAAACACCCTGGTGGTCGTTGGTTCATAGTTATATACTAGGCTATGAACTTAAGTGCTTATTGTATAGAGCTCCTTAAACCGATTGGCTTGATCAAAATACACAAAGTATTGTGGCAGTACATAGGCATGAGTGGTGTAACAGCATGCCATAGTTTATTGACTGCTGGTTGATGCTGAAAGGGTAGATTCAGATGAGGAGCAGTCCTCTGCATAAGGGAGCTGGTCAGAGCAGTAAATATAACTGGCAAGCAAGGAAAAGAATCACAGTAACACGCTATGGAAAGAAAAAAAAATGCTGTTCACGCAGAGCTTAATGTCACATTCTTTTTTTTTTTTTTTTTTTTTGCCAAAAGAAAATAAGGCATTGATAGAAATAATACTTATAATGGCCAAAAGGTGCTGTTTCTTAACTGGGACCTGAATATGCCAGATGTTAAGTACAGTCAGGGCATAGTCCTAACTGATGCCCTACACAGAGCACACCTGAGACAGTTTGTGTACGGCTCTGTGTACTGGAAAGCAGTCTCATATCTGCTAGTTCAAAGTCTGACCGAGTATATTTCCGCTAGGTAGGAAGTGTGATAGCTTCAGGTTGTGGTTGATAAGAGATGGATGCCAAGTCAAGTCATACTTTAGAGAATCAAAATCTGTGTAGGCTGAGTGACAAAATGGAAGGATAGTGCTTCAGAAGGGCATTAAGAAGTAATGTAGAAGGAAAGGTTGTGGAACAATGAATGTTTTCATCACAGCCCCTTTAGAACTTTATGTAAAACAAATCAAGAAAATAGTATGATGGTAGAAAGCTACTGTAGTTCTCATGATGTAGCAAGAGAGATACAAGATGTGCTGTTCTATCTTGCCTTCATTCTTACCAGGATGGGTTCGGATCCGACTCAGCCTTGTATACAAGCTCGAGGTCTTCCACTAGCTTTTGGTTAAACCATATCTCAGCATGCACTAGGAAAGCTCCCCAGATCTCATTTGCTGCTGAACAAGATCGGGTGTTCGTTCTACTGGCTCTGGCTAAGTGTACTCTTGATTATTATCGCTGTTGTTGCAAATAGCTTATTCTTAATTATTATTGCTCTAGATAACTAGTTTTGTGCTAGTTTATTTCCACTTTATTCTGCCTATTTTTCTGCTGTTGGCCGTTGTTTTCTGCTAGGCCTTATTTTCCCTATCACAGCCTCCACCTAACGCTTTTAATAGACCATTTTTGTTAGAGGGCTGCTCTTAACCTTTGTTTTTTCTCTAAAATTGTTTAAAGTCAGTTTGTTTAAGTTAAAAGAACTGCTTTACTCTTAGCCCGTTTTAAGTTAGAGGGCTTCCCCTTCTTTCACTGTTTCGGGCATAGTCTGTTTAAGTTAGAGGGTTGTGCCCTCCCCTTTTTCCGCTCTTTTACTATTATAGTTGATTGTTTAACTACTGTTGTGGCTGATGATGTTTAAAACAAACAAAAAAAAATGTTCTAGCCTTTTTTTGCATTACTATCCTTTGTTCAGAATGTCCTCTAAAGATTCAAAACCCTCTGGTTTCAAAAAAATGTGAGAAATGTGGACAGAAAATGTCCTTAACTAATAGACGCACTGTTTGTGTTTATTGCCTAGGAGCTGTTCACTTCCAGGAGTCTTGTTCAGTTTGTCATTCTTTTAATCACAGAGCTCTTTTTGGAGAAGAAAAACAAATTAATACTAAGAGGTCTCTTAAAAAAACCCTTCTCAGAAGCAATACAAGAAGGCCTGGGTTCATCAAAGTCTGACCAGTTTCCTCCTTCAAGATCTGACAAGTCTGGGAAGAAATCTTCCTCTTCCAGTGCTCCATTGGAGCCTTCCAAAAAAATTACAAAAATTTCCACACCAGATCCCAGAAATCTACTGCTTCAGCACCACCAGTCTCAGTGCCAGTGGAGTTAGTTATGGAGCCAGTCCCCTGTCTTGGAGCTGTTCTTCCCTATTCTTAGTTCCCCTATACTCCAACCTTCCAAAAAAATTGCAAAAATTTCCACACCAGATCCCAGAAATCTACTGCTTCAGCACCATCAGTCTCAGTGCCAGTGGAGTTAGTTATGGAGCCAGTCCCCTGTCTTGGAGCTGTTCTTCCCTATTCTTAGATCCCCTATACTCCAACCTTCCAAGTCTGCAGCCCCCTCTACTCAGTCTTCCAGGAGCCTATCTGGCGATGACATGGATCGAGTGGTGCAGAGGCTATAAAGGACACCAGCGCTGGCCAAGCTGTTGCTGGATCCAACTCAGAGGGCATTGGATCTGACCACATCCTCCACTTCTGCTTCTATTCCTCCTCCAATGTCGGGAGCTGATGGACCTCAGAACAGAGACCTATTATGGAATCTTCGGATCCGATCATTGCTTCGACATCCTCGGCTCCATCGGACCTCGAGGAGTCTGGGAGCTAATGCTGTCTGGTCGGGCCTAGGGAGGTGAGTCAGATTGGACAGTTGTCCGATCCGAATTTGCCTCTCTGGGCATCGGCTCGGGTGAGCTTGGCTCCTACCTTAGCCTCGGGGCCATCCTCCTTGATTCTGGGGATTCCCTCGGGTTCTTCGGATCCAGGGATCTCCTTAGATCAGGGGCGGGGGGCTTTTGAGGTGATGAAGAGAGTGCTGCCTCTACAGACAGTTCCTCTGTCATCTGTGGACGTTCTTCCCCCAAAGGCACTGGTGTCTGCCTCTATACCCTTGCATCCACTGAGATGCGGAGAGCCTAGGCCTCAGGATGACCCACAGGGTGCCCCCACTGTTCTGAAACCTCTCCAGAGTACCCCTCTAAAGTGGACCCTCGGAAGAGGTTATGTAAGGGGAAGCATTTAGACTCCCCAGAGGAGTCCGTCACTTTGGATACGGACCTCGATGAAGCCGAGGGGTCCTCCGATCGCCTCCTGATTATGTCTCCTTTGGAGATATCTTAGAAATACTTAAACAGAGAGGTGGCTGGAAGTCCACTAACCCTTCAGCAGAGGAGTCCGTGTACCTGAAGGCCTTTGGATCTCACCCTTCCTTCACTTGTGTGTCTCCGTCTTTTGACTAACTTTTGGATTTAGTTTCTCGAAAGGCGTGGGAGTCTCCAGATTCAATGGAACCTGTTCCTTGGAGGCCAAATAAGTTCATCACCTCCCCCTCAGACAAAAAAATTTTAACTAAGGGAGTCCGAGTAGATGCTATGGTGGTGGCGGCAGCCACCAAGAAGGAACTTTCAGAGACATCTTCTTCTGTTCATCCACTGAACAAGGAGTGTTGTATGATGGACAGATATGGAAAGCGCATTTTCTCTTCAGCGACTTTTGCTGTTAGATCAGTGAATTACCTGACCCATTTTACTAGATTACAGAGAGATCTCTCTTATTTAATTTCTCCAAGTCTTTTGGGTTTCTAATACTATGACAGGAATGGACCCCATTCCTAAGTCAAAGTACAATTAAAGTTCATGAAATTAGTATTGTTTCAATCTTTGATGCCAGCCAAAAGTGCTCTTCGGAGCCCCCGCAATGTGTCCAGTAATGACTCCTGCAATTCGTATGGAGTTAGATGAATTGGTAGCATATCTAAATATGATTGTAGAGTCTTTTTTATAAGACCCGTTGCTCCTACCGCTATTGCAACTGTTTGGGTATCTTTCTTCCACATTTCTCTCATTTGTGCCTGCAGACCTTGATATTATAGGACTTTGTGTCTCTCTGCAAGACACTGTAGCCACTGGGTGTAACGATTTCAATGATCAATGCTATTCTTGTCTTCATTTCTTGAACCACTATATTCAGCTTTCTAGCATCTATCTTTTGAACTGTTGGTCCCAAGTGATATAAACTTCATCATTTTCTATGATGCTTTGGGGCACATGTTTCCAATGTTTTTCAGCCACTTCAATACCATGATGTTTGCACAATCCCCAGTGCAACAATCTTGCCACATTATTATGCCTTTCAGTAGACAGTCCTTCTGCAATTAGTATGTTGCAACCTGCAACAAGGTGTGCAACTGTTTCCAATTTGCTTTGACAAAACCTAAATTTTGTCTGTTTCTCCCACATGTTCAGTGGACTTTGTAAACCAATGTGTACGTAGCCCACTATCTTGGGCTGCCAATATTGACCTTTCATCTCTTGGTTTGAATTCACCTCTCCTTAACTATTCCTGCGTTCGTTCTTGATCAACAATAGGTTCTTCCATAAGTTTTCTATACTTGCAACTATATTTATGCTTTTTCCACATTTCTTGCCTTCATATGGTCCTTCACCTTATAGTCTTTCTTTTGATTTTTGGCACATTCAGTTGCTTACTGATTGATTTTTATCCACTTCTGGTTTGATTTCCATTCCTGCTTGACTGTCGGTATGCTTCTGCTAGCCTAAGCAGGGAAGTCATCTTGGATTTATTTTCCTCAAGTTTCAAATTTTTATTGCTCTTTTGTTCTACTGCCATAATTGAGTTTTCTTCTAAATGACTATAAACTCTGTCAGCATCAATTCCTGTGTATAGTTTATATGTCAATGGAAGGCAAGTTATAGGTCTGTAATTTTTAGGGAAGCTTGCAGGTTCACTCTTAAGTAGGAGCATTGTTTTTCCTGTTGTTAACCAGGTTGGTTTCTGTTCGGGGTGTACATATAAATAGTTCTTACTCATGGCTAAATCTTCATGCAAAGATGTTAATACTTTCATCCAAAAATTAGGTACTGCATCTAGGCCTCCAAGGTTCAGTAGCTGTAGGGGTGTCAGAGATCTACCTTGCTGCCTTCTCAGCATGTCATTTTTATAGGAGCAGAATTGGATACAACAAGAATGATGGCCAAACTTCCTCCAGAAAGAGTGCAAGTTCTACGATGTCAGGTTATAAATCTTCTTACAAAGAAAAACTCACAAGCAAGGACTGTCCTAAAAGTCTTGGGGACCATGGCAGCAGCAATAACCTTGATCCCATTAGCACGTTTGCACATGACGTGCTACTGTCCACTCAGTGGTCAATGCAGGAACTGCCTATGTCCCACAAAATATTGATAATGGAATCTTGCAAAAAAACGACCTTCATTGGTGGTTTTACTCCACTCATGTGACGGTAGGTCGACCATTTGTACTTCCCCAACCATTAGCCACAGTGACCACGGATGCCTCTCAGATAAGGTGGGTGGCTTTATCTAGGAAAGACAGTCCAAGGCACTTGGCAGGATCATGAGGCCCATTTGTACATCAGTGTCCTAGAGATGAAAGTGGTGCTACTGGCGTTGCAAGCATTCCAGGACTCTGTTCTGCTGGGAACTATTGCAATACAGACAGACAACATGCCATTTGTATGGTATATAAACAAACAAGGAGGAACCAGCTCTTACCCCTTGTTGAGAGGCCCTGAGAGTATGGCAGTGAGTGACCTCCTCCCAACACTTTCTGATAGTAACGCACATCCCAGGGAAATCCAACGTGATAGCAGACAGACTCAGCAGAGCAATTGTGATGTTTCACAAGTGGTCCCTAAAACAGGAAGTAGCGGACTAGATTTTCCGCAAATGGGGCCAGCCTTGCTGTGACCTTTTTGCGACATCCATGAATGCCAAATGCAACAGCTACTTTGCCCTTATCCCCCTTCCGGGGGAGTCACCAAGGGATGAACTTGTTCACAATTGGCCCTTGGGTCTCCTATATGCCTTTCCTGCCTTCTCATTAATACCCAAAGTTCTGCAGAGAGCCAGTTGCTTGGGAAAGGACTTGATAGTCATCGCCCCTTATTGGCCTTGTCAAATCTGGTTCCCCTTCCTGTGGCCTTATCTTTGGGAAGCGCCTTGGATTCTGGACTTTCTGACTCGTGCATCAGGAATGCTCCATCCATCCCTGCAAAATCTCTCATTGACAGCTTGGCTGCTCCAATTCCAACCATAGCCAGGTTTCTTAACCTCTCCATCAGTTAAACACATCCTAATATCTTCTCACAAGGCTTCAACAAGAAAGATATATAGAAGCAAATGGAAAAGATTCTCATTATGAGCTTCTCATACTCATGTTGACCCGTTTACTGCCCCAGTAAATTCCATACTAGAATTCTTGGCAAAACTATTCAGTGAAGGCACAGACGCAGCTACCATTAGAGTTCAGCTAGCAGCGGTATCCAATTTCCATTTAGGTGGATCAGGCCTCAATATTCTGTCTCGCAGACTATGCAAAGCCTTTCTTAAAGGTACCTTATTATTAAGCCCACCTTTCAAAGACCCTCCAGCACCATGGGATTTAAATTTTGTCTTATCTTTTTGAATTTTTCCCCCGTTCAAGCTAGCATCATCTTGTGAACTCAAATTCTTGACATGGAAAACTATTCTCTTGATGGCAATGACTTCTGCTAGAAGAGTGTTGGAGTGCAAGCCTTGTCAGTAAAGCCCCCCTCCATAAAGACAGGGTCTCCTTACGAACAAATCCTTCCTTTTTGCCAAAAGTATGTTCAGAATCAAATTTGAACCAATCCATAGAGCTGCCAGTCTTTTATCCAAATTACTAGAATAAGACAGAATACATGTTACACCAACTGGATGTGCATAGGCAATTACGTTTCTACTTGCACAGGACTAAGGACTTCAGAAAATCTGACCAACTATTTATATCTTGTTCATATTCAAAGAAAGGTTCTCCAGTTTCTAAACTGACACTTTCAAAATGGCTTTCAGATTGCATAACCTTCGTTTATAAATCTCAAAACAGAGATCTTCCCAGTAGAGTTAAAGCCTACTCTGCAAGAGCCATTGCAACCTCTTCCACTTTTCTGTCTGGGCTTCCAATTGATACCATTTGTGCTGCGGTAACATGGGCAAGACCACATATCTTTATCACTTATTAGAAATTCGATTTGGCATCCAGAACCAGGGCCTGTTTTGGTTCCACGATTCTGAAGAATATTCTCCCTTGAGACACCCAAGAAAGATGGTGCTAGGGGAGCTGTCCCATCCTGGTAAGAATGAAGGTGAAATAGGACAACAGCACATAAAGGAGTTATGTACTCACCATAGTGTTCCATGTGTGTTGTCCATCTTCACCTTCATTCTTATATCCCACCCTCCTTCCCCCATCCTTTTTACTCCAGGAAGACTGAGTTGGTGCAATTGGATATCATTCTCTGACTTTCTTTATTGTTCTCTAAGATATTAAACTGCCTTTTTTCGTGTTCTCTTATTATAACTGCAAACAAGATCTGGGGAGCTTTCCTAGTGCATGCTGAGATAGGGTTTAGCCACAAGCTGGTGTAAGATCTCGAGCTTGTATATAAAGCTGATTCGGATCCGAGGATCGGATCTGAACCCATCCTTGTAAGAATGAAGGTGAAGATGGACAACACACATGGAACGTTACGGTGAGTACATAACTTCTTTTTTTTTTACACTCTAATAATTGATCAAAATGTTTTGGCAGATTAAATGAGGATTTGTCAATGGATTTAAATGAAGTTGTCAGTATTAAAAGTGCATTGTCATAAATATAATTCTGATGTAATGTTTTCTCTCCATTTGGATTTTGTTAGGTTAAATAGCAATACATTTTAGGCTATTACGATTGTTTGGTTGCTGTGAATTTTATCTTGTGTATGTTTGTGTATGGATTCATCTGTATTCTGAAGAAGTTTCTGTATAATGAGAAAAAAAGTGCTTACATTTTTATAGTTATGTGATGTCATAAAATGGTTTTTGGTTCAATTATTTCTGGTTCTAATCTCTGGTTACCAGTTTTTTTTTAATTTACCTTTCTAAAATATTTCACATATAAGTTAATTATCATTAAGATGCATTTTATGAGTATCCACGCCTTTCAGAAAAGACAGGATTTCATGCTGTTAGCTTCCCTTAAAGTATGTAGGGTCTTTGTTAGGGTCAATTGTCTTGTAAGGTCTCTAGTATAGGAGGCAGTTCCTCAGGGGGATGAGTTTTGAGTTGGCGAATCTGACTTTTCTCTCATTCTGAACAAACAGCATCAGAAAAGCTGAAATTCTTATTGTGTATTTCACTTTCTAAATTGCAGGCTGTATCTGACAAACCTCCATTAGGGACTTGTAATAAAGAATGAGCTTCCATCTCATTAATCCTTTCATCCACAGGGTAGCAACTAAGTCTAATCTGAACTAAGCAATACATTTACTAGTGGCTCATTACCTCAGTCAGAGAGTTTCTTGTACATTACATGAAATGTGCACAGATCTCTCATTACATTAACAAAACTTAAGTTGACTACAGGATTATCCACTTTTTTGTCCTTTGCTAAAGGCCATGAAGGATTAAAGTCACTAAATGGTGCTTTGCACATTGAGTTTCATACTGCATTATGTTTTGCTATGATAAATGTAAAGAATCATTAGTCTCTGTCTAAAGCACATGCCAGAGCTGTCACCACATACACTGCCTTCTTTAGAAATGCTTAACTTGATCCCATTGATGCAATAGGTTCTTTCTAATCCTTGGATATCTCTGTATAACACTATAAGCTATTAACGATGTCTAGAGCTGTGTTGTCTTTGTAGCCATATTGCTTGAGGGTTAAATCCATGGACTTCCAAGATGCCTGCACATTGAGTAACAGCTTAATTCTAGCTCTTCCAGTGTGGAAAACAGAAACTTGGTAGAGAAAGCCAGTGGAGTTAACATTTCTTGGTAAATTTCAGTAGCTGGCTAGTAAGTGTGCTGCCTGGACGCCAGGGAAACAGAAATGCAGAGGACCCCCCCCCCCCCAAAAAAAAATCTGCTACAAAAGGTGAGGAAAAAATATTGACTGGGAAGAATACTGTAGCTGTTCAGCAAAAACCAGTGCAAGCTCCAGACATGAATTCCAGTATCCTAGAGGAAAATATGACAACTGCAGAAAGACCTGATTAAAATAAACAAAACAATGGAGTATATCAACTCAAATACCAAATGGATGGAAAAAATGGAAGAAGCTTTAAACAGATATTAAGATGAGGTGATAAAACTAAAAAAATCAGAGGTCGAACTGAACTGAAAATGTGAGACTTCGCAAGAAGAGATATTCCAAAAAATAATAGAATTAGATGACAGAGCATGTATGGAAAGCCTGAGATTTTCTGCTGTACCAGAGAAGCTGGAAGGAAAATACTGTATTAATTTGCTGAAAGCACAAATAAGCAACTGGACTGGTATTCCACAGCAGGAGTTGTTAATTGAAAGGGCACATAGTATGCATTCTCCAAACCTGGCCATGAGAAAGCAGCCAAGACCATTAATAGTAAAGATGCAATCCTACCAGCAGAAAGAGTTGATTCTGACAAAACTGTATTAGGACAAAGTACTAAAAGTGAGATACAGCAGAGGGTTTGTAGGGAATGATTACTCACTGTACACCAGGCAGAAGAGGAGTACATTTATTACACTATTCAGGGAATGTTGACAAGCAGGTGTGAGATTCAAACTGTTGTAACCAGCTCTCTTTAAAATATTCCTTCCTGTAAGGAAAAATAATTTTGATGCAGTACATGCTAAGGAGGAAATATGAAAATTTGTCCAACAAAAAGTGAGCTGTGAAACAGAAGGAGATTCTGCGTCTTGTTCTGGTATTAGACCACAGAGAGACTGTGACAGTGAAACCTTTTCCAGTGTTTCAATGGAAAATGCTTGAGAGAAGGAAAAAAGCATAAGAGTTGACAAGAAGAATTGAAAGTATGTTAGAAATGAACAGAGGATTTGAAAGATGGAGATGAACAGGAATAAAACCAGTAACTTGGAAAGTGACAAGTGTGGGATGATAAAGCAATAATTATATTTGTGAAGCATGATAGAGAAAGAAAAGCTGGAAATAACTGCAAGTAAAAATAAATTATTTTTATAGAGCATGAGTTTCTCTGCATGCTATAAAGTAAAGTTTTCACTGTTTAATATTAGTATCCCCAGTACATTTAAAATTAACAGTTGCTCTTTTTTTTCTTACTCCTTCTGTCTTTCTCCTTGTTCAGTTTTAAGAAATGTAGGCACTGCAATGTAAAAAAAAAGTCTGGTCAGAAGAGCACGTGAAAAGAAAAATTGATGCACTTTTTTCATTTTTGCATATGGGAATGACTGAATTAAGGCACTTGGCTTGATCTAGTAACAAGCTTTAAGAGAAAGCAAGTAAATGAAAAAGTACATTGAATATTATAAAGCTTTTTTCTAGCAAATAAATGTATGCTTATTAGCTACCCTAATGTGTCCATGGAGACAATCTGATAAAGAGAAATGGCTAGAAGGTAATGTTTTCAAGTGTTTTCCCAGCTGGAAGAGCTATAAAGATAAGACAAAAACAGACAGGACATAGAAGCACAGGCTTGTGTCTTAGCATGGATAACATGTCTTTTAGGTTAACTCAAGTCTGTGAGTGTGGCTGTCAGTTTAGGACACTTGCTCCTATTAGAAAGGTAAAACTTCAATTTTTAAAGATGTGTATAATTTTGTGTGCTCATATTAAGTTAATAGGTTTTAGGAGGGTATTGGGAGTGTGTTTTTTGAGGGCTTTCAATAAAACAAAAGGTTTTGTAAGATGTGACATAGGCTGACATGGATATGACAAGAAACAGCTGTATAAAAGATCAACTTATCAAACAGTATATGCATGTAACACAAAAGCTGGACCTAGACATTTAATAAAAAGCTGTTACATATAAGATGTGGGAATAATAACTTTTTAACACAATGCTGTCTGTAATGTCTTTAAATGTCAAAGGTCTCACAGATAAATACAAAAAAGAAAGGGTAGTGAACTGTATTAAAATGTAGTGTGTAAATAGCTAGCTACAGGAGACAGATTTGGAAAGAACTGGACATGTAAATTTGATAAAGAAGTTTTCAGGATAGTTACTCAGAGGAATACCTGGGACAAAGGAAAAGAGGAGGAGGAGGAGTAATTGCAGGAGGAGCCCTAATAGTTATATAAGAAGATAAAAAAACATAATGATATATTTTTAGGATAAAAAAAAGATAGTAGATTTGTAGTACTAAGGGGCTACTGGCAAGGGAGGGGGATTACACTGGCATGTATCTATATTCCACCTAAAACTGCTATAATGGAGATTAAGAAAATTCTGGGAGAAATAATCAGCTTTCAGCAAGGAGTATTACTTATAGGTGGCGACGGTAATGTGATTTGCAACAATGAAGATGTGTCTGGGAGGCCCAGAAGATAAAATATAACAAAGGAGTGTAGATTTTTGAAGAAAGTTATGAAAATATTTGGCATGGACGGTGTTAATTCAGTGCTAGGAGTTCAAAGTGAATTTGCATATTCCACAAGATACAGAAACTGGGCTAGGCTAGACAGAATTTATATTTCAAAGGAACATGTGCATTTAATTGAAGGTCTTGATACGCACCCAATAACTGTTTCAGATCATGTACCAATAATAATGAAAATAAAAACACAGGGTAATGAAATTAAAATGAGACACTGACACTTTTCCACCTATCTGTTGGAAAGAGAGGAATTTAAGGAATAGGTAGTGGAAATTATTCAGGAGCTTTTATCGAAGATAGAAATGTCTTCTGAAAATATAGCTAGTGAGTGGGATAAAATTAAAGTGGAGTTTAAAAATAGGTTGAAAATAAAAGAAAGGGCGATATCATTACGAAGTAACTAGAATTAATCAGAGGGACTGACATGTGAAAGTATTGCAGAATAGGGGAATCTCACATAACAAGAGGAAGAGCAAATGCTAAACAGAAAATCGGTACTTTTCCGTTATCGGCGCAACAGGTGTAATGAGCAGTCGCTTACATTTTAATTGCTGTTACAAATGCAGAAACTTAAGTTGATGTAATGCTTTTGCATTATCATGCATTTTCTAAAGAATATGAAACCTTAAATTCAAACTTATGTTCTTGTTTAACGACTTCAAGCCTGGGTGATTTGCTGCTAAATATAGGGTTACCACTTGTCCTTTGCAAGTCTGAAATGCTTAACTGTCACGTAAGAGGTACAGTAAGCAACTGAAATGCTACAAAAATCAGCTTTTATTTGGCAAAACAGTCATGTCCATTGCACTGGCCCGGGATATGTTTTGTCCTGCAAAATCTCATGTTTCTCCAAAACAATGTCACATTTTGGCCTTTTGAAAATATGACAGTTGTAATTAAGCTCTAATGAGGAATACACCCAAGAACACGAGTACAGTAATTTGGACATCTGTGAAAATGTGGGCATTGGAGAGTGTCAGCAGTATAAGATTTGGAAACACAAGCAGTTTAAATATTGAGCAGCAGCTGTGTTTTGTTCCCTCACAAAATCTTTTTGAGGGAGAGTGTGTCTTGCATTAAGTCATGCAAACATCCAAAATATGTGAACAGTGCGTATTTCAGAAGGACAGAGTTACTGGTATGTAGGCGGAGTATTATCGAAAATGGCTGCATTAAATTAAAAAAAAAAAAAAAAGATATTAAATGTCACAGACAGAAGAACTCTTACTCCCAACTTTTTTTCCATATCGTGTTTGACACCTCTTTGGCTTGTTGGTAGCACCTAGTAACATCCAAATATTGCGTTACTGCACTGTTACAGGATTGATAGGTTGTGTGATTGACATATGATATATCCTTATTTTAGTTTGTATTTCGGTTTCCTATTTGTAAAAGTGAATGTGTAAATAACTAGATGTCCGACTACCCAGTGATATGGCAGTTTGTGTTGTTGCCTCACAGTATGTAGTTCTCCAATTGTCTTGCTTTCTCCAAGTCTATTTGTCCTCCTCTCTTCCCTGTATGATGTGAGTTTTTTTACTAAGCCTGTCAGTTTCCTCATACATCCCACAGACAAGGCTGAGGCAAATGCTGTGTGTGTTTGTGTGTGTGTGCCTTGCAATAAACGGGACCATGACCCTGTCTAAATTTAGGTTTTGGCTTAATGTCCATTGAGTACTAACACAGAAGTAGCTGAACGATCAATGTTATACTGAGCGCTAGGATTCCAAACGCTCATTGTGACTGTTGCCCCGATAATAGAAAAGTACCAAAATAAGGGATTACCTCAATAATATGCATGAGTTTAGAAAGATTGCTGTTAAGCAACTGCCTTTTGATAACTCTAGAGTACAAAAACTTTTAGCAGAACAACTCTGGCAACAGAAAGTAGAAAGGGCTGTTCCCAAGCTTAGGGGGTCTGTAACAAGGAAGATAACAAGAGATCCTGTAGAGGTATTATAAATATTTCAGAAATTCTATGAAAGTCTGCATAAAGTAGAGAAATATGGAAATCAAGAAAAGGTACAAATTGATATGTTTATAGAATAATTAAATATACTAAGGTTAGAGGTAGATGAGGCTCAATTACTAACAGTTATGATAGGAGGAGATGAGATAAAAATGGTGGTGTATAACCAATCCACAGGGAAGTCCCCAGAAATAGATGGCATTCCTGTGGAAGTTTGGAGGCTAGGAGGGAAAAAAACTGACAAAGATCTGGAAGGTTTGGTTTAACAGTATTGTAAGAGGAGAAGTACCAACATCCTGGAAGAAAGCAATAGTAGACCCATCAGACCCAGCTTCATGCAGGTCCTACACAGTTAAGGTTGATGTACATAGCACAAGAAAGGAGGAGAGACTGGGATTTTGGATGCAGATCTTTAAGGAGAATAGCAATAAGCTTACAGAATATTGTATTCTTAAAGTTGCAGAAAGTATTCTGAAAATTAAGCCAACATGGGAATGGAGAAAGGAGGTTCTGCCAATAGGGATAACTGCAATTAGGGACACAGACAGTGGGCAAAATGGTGCCGGAATTTATTGGAGAACATTGACAAAGGAACCAATGTATTGGGAGCAAATAACTAATGAGTGAAAGGTAAAGAATGGGAAGAAGCCAAGAATTTGTTTGGACTGCATGTTAGAGATCACCTTCCCTATCAAGGACTGATATCAGAGTATAGGCAAAGAGGAAGAAATAGGAGGGTCCCAAAATGAAAGACCAGTACTGGTAGAGTTTTTAGTGGAATGTAGAACAGAAGCTGCTATTAAAAGGAATAATTAGTAGAGCATATAAAATATTGCATGATAATCAGAGGCAGTTAGAAGGGAGTGGGAAGAGAGATTGGATAACAAATTCACAAAGAAGCAGTGTGAGATAAATGTATGTCTCCCAAATATGCAAGAAAATCTACAAGATTTAGAATTTTTGCTTGGAAATTGTTACATAGGTATTTTTATACCCCAAGTAGACTCCAGAGAATTTTTCCTTGGTTAGATGGTAAATATTGAAGATGTGATCGTGAAGAAAGAGGTAATTGGGAAGATATTTTCTGGGAGTGTAATGAGCTGGCAGACTTTAAAGATTCCCTGCAGACTACTCCACCAGAGATATTGGGTGAGTAAATTGGTGCATCTAGGGGAATGATTTTTCTGAGCTATGATACAGAGTCAGAATTGCCTAGACATAGTAAGGCCTTGCTTAGTCTAATTATGGTGGCTGTCAAAAAAGCAGTTACTAGAAAATGGAAATCAAAGTCTAAACCAACTGTATTTTAGTAGTAGTGAATACAGTAACAGAGATAAAACAATTGGAGTTGAGATCTTAAGAAAAGGATAGGAGCAAATTACACAGGAAAAATGGGAATTGTGGGAACAACACATACTGGGAGGAATGAGGTTTAAAAGAAGGCAGGATCTGATTTAGCTATGTAATGTTTGCCTGACAATGATTGGGCAGATTGTAAGTAATATATGATACTTGCAACTAAGATTATGTCAATATGGTTTGTTTTCATGTATGTAAATGTATGATTACATATAGTGACAATTAAATAAAGATGTTTCTTGTTGAAACAAAAGGGTTAAATCCATGGGTTGGTCTCTCTGGGCTGTAAACCAAGCCTTTGTATTGCTAGAGTAGCTAGATCTTGCGTTTTCCGTTGCTGTAAAAAAAAAAGACTTATACTAATGGAAAAAGTCCGGGCGACCGGACCTTTTTCCATTATTATAAGTCTGATTTACAATGTGCACGCTGACCAGTCAGCGTGCACATTTTGGAATATTAATGGGGGGTCATTGTATAAAACAGTTTTAACCATTGTAAGAATTAATACAATTTATGACATGTTCCTTGGCTGGTAACCCTCCCCCCAGCCTTAACACCATCCATTCAATACTAAATGTAAAGTTGTACAGAGTTCCCTTAAAAACATTTTTTTTTTACCACCGAAGTCCAGGTATTTTAAGTTTCTAGTCTTGTTTTAGCAAGATTGGTTAAAGAAACTGCCATGGATTTTAAAACACATTGACATTTAAACAAGGGAAAAATATAATTTTCCTCTAGTATGGTGCGTATCTCTCTGCAGTTTCCAGATGTGTTTTCCCCTTGGGCTTCTACAACTGACTCAGTTTTTTTTGGTTTGATAGTTTTAACGACTCCTTTTCTCATTTCTGCTGGGTCTGCAAATGTTTTCATCATGCCTGGAAACATTTTTAGTGAAGCAAGGTATAAAAGTTTGCACCTTATATTTAATAATCTGCACAGCTTCATAACTGGAATGAGACTAGTTCTCCATGTTCTAGTGGGAAGTGAATAGTCCTGCTCAGCAAAAATTCTTTCTGCCCAGTAAAGCTTGTTACCAGGTTTCCTCAACAATGTGAGGATGTTTTCTTAGATTTTACTATAATGTGTCATGGTCTCCCTGGATCGTCCCATCAAGGTTTCCAGGGTGAGCAATGGGCGCGCTCTATTAAAATGTCAGATACAGGGAATGTATTCCACTTGGTGATTATTTCTTGGACAAATTCAGGACAGTTACGCCCTTCGAGCTGTTCAGGAATGCCAACCAACCTATTATGTTTCTGTGGGCCACGTCTTCAAATTCTGTAAGTCTTTTCTCCAAATAATCATGTCTTGCTTCTGAGGCTTCAATGCAGTCTCTCAACTGTGTCCCCTCTTTTCCTAACTGCTGTAGAGCATCTGTCTGGGCATTAAGGGTGGATGATAATCTCCTGAAAGTTTAAATATCTGTTTTTCAATATAGATTTGTAGAGTATTCTTCATATCTCTTATCTCATTCAAAATACAGCTAGATAGACAGAGGATTCAGCTTTGTTCAGACCTATTGCATTATTCGAGTTAGTCTGCCATATTCACAGTCAGGACATCTGAAGTCGTGGTTGGGACTTGGCTGAAAGCAGTAACTTTATATATATTTTCTTCCCTTTATCTTCGTAAACATGTATACTGGGCATTACACAATCGCCAGCTTAGTTTTCGGGTTTTACATGGGTTGACTGGGGCTTGCTTCTGGTTGCCAGAGAAGAGCGAGCTGGCAGTGCTGCTGTTCAACAGGTTGCCATACCTGAAGTCCTTTCTCCATCCCTGCTTTAATTTACCATTTCCTCAGCTTGAGACATTCCCACAGTGGGAGTTGAAATGGAAGTTGAGCTAATTCTTCACAATTCAAGTCTGTGAACTTTGCTTGTTTAGTGCATTTCTCTGGAGATTTAAGCAACTTACTGTAACTTGAGGATTTCTTTACAGCTTTGTCCCAAATTTTCAATATGCATTCTGAGGGCCCACCTCATAAACTGATACTGCTTCTAGACAGTTACCCCTCTGAAGGTAATTTTGCATTTTGACTGCAAGATTACATTTTGTTTTAGAGCTGAATAATAAAATTGTGTTAAGTTATGAGGTTAAAGTATTTTGAAAATTTAGTCAAAACTATTGATAACTGCCAGTGTTTGAGCTTGCATTTAATTTGGAAAATGCTGTCTTAATTTGAATGCTTTTCTTTTCTGTGTGTACACATTCACTAGAAATGTGCAGTACCTATGAGCATGAGTCTTTAAAAAGGATTCACTACTAAATTATACTGTTTTATCACGTAGACTACAAATAAAATTTCTACCTTGTGGTTCATAAACATGCATACTCATTTAGATAAAAAAGGGGAAAAAGCAAGTTAATGACTGTAGGGGCCCATATGTTGCCACACCCTCCCCATTCACCTAACCTCCCTATTCTCAGCTCCCCTATTTAAAACCAAACTTGAACCATACCTTAAATCACACTGGTTATGCCCCTGTGCTAACCCAGACTAACTACCACACTTGTCTCCTGACACTAATCTTCATGCCAGCTTGAGATAGTTAATCTTTTACTAACAATAATGTACGTATGACTTTACTGTTTAATAGTGAACTATTTAAAAGTTAACCTTTTACTAACAATAATGTGTGTGTGACTTTACTGTTTAATAGTGTGCATTTTGTTTACACATTTTTGTGTGTGACTTTACTGTTTAATAGTGTGCTTTTTGTTTACGTATTTTTACACATCTTTGTATGTACATCCATAGCTGTCATATAATAGGACTCTTTTTACTCATATGACAAAAGGCAATGAACTGTTATGATAGCCAAAACTTTGTAATGTACCTGTGTTTTGTAAATACTACTCTGAAGTGTGGAGCTTTTCTCCCCGGGCCTCCACTGAAAATGGACATATATCCAGTTGGACCAGCCCGGTCAACAAATGTAAAATAAATAAAAAAATAAATAAATAAACGTGCTTTTCCTTTGTGCTTTGTACTGTAGGGTAAATGTGTGTTCAATGAAAAAAAAAAAAAAAAGAATAGGTAAGGACAGAATTATGCAATGTATTTTAGGGGCAGTCATTTTTCCAGACGGAACAAATAAGTATTTTAATGCGCCTGCTATGGTCATGACCCTCCCTCTTCCAAATCCCGATGATGTTTGAGTTTGTCCATTTCACATTTCAGGTACATGAATAAGCACTCCTGAATTTAAATACTGCGATACTGTGCATAACAGTAGTTTACAGATTAATTTCATAAAATAAAATGAGGGCATATAGAATTTTTGTAAAGACCATGAGCAAAGTTTTTTTAATACATTGATTTTTCAGCAAAATGGTAATCACATTCATCTGCATGAACAATTTTGTTGAAAAATAAAATTTTATTAAGTATAAACATTAAGAAAAATATAAAAAAAAACCTTCTGCACATAGAAATATATGTAACTTTTGACCAACATGTGTCCATTGTTGTAAGAAAGTCTTACAGGTTGCACAGCTTATAAACAAAGGGATTTTGTCCAGATCTAGGGGATGTCGTTGTCCCTTTTATTCTGCCCTCATTAGGACACCCATTGAGTATAATGCCCACTTTAGCATATATCTGTCCAGACACATGCAACAACTGGAACTTCCACAGAGCTACATTACTAAAAGGATACAAGGCCTAAGCAGCATGTCCTACATAGACCAAATCAGAGCTCTGTCCCTATACTCTGTATCCTACAGACTGCTAAGGTATGACCTGTGTCTGGCATGCAAGACATCCTCCAACCCAATACTGATGGATTTACTGCACAACAGCAAGTCAAATGGCAGCAGACTATACTTTCAGGGATCATTTCTGTAGTTTGTAACTGCAGAGATGCTTTCTTTCTTTAGAAATACTCTGTCTAGGGATCTAAACCTCTTCTGCAACATCAGCAGAATGATTTGGAGGGCTAGATATATCTAGAAGAGGAACAGTCTTCCCATCCTCATAATACAAAGATGTCCTTCTATTCTCATGTTGCAGTATTCATTATTGTTGGGAGGTGGCTGCCTGCAGCACTGTACATCCTGCCAGTATATGAAAGTCTTTGGAAAGGGGTATGTGTGACATTGCATGCGTGTGCCATAAACCAACGTTTATAAGTGTGACGTCTGCACATACCCAACTCAGAACTTTCCTGCCACAGTGATCGTCAGATGTCCGATCTCCAGCTAGAGGTGTTTTTGCTTGTTCGTTGATGTTCAACTGTCCACTTATAGATAAGTTACCTTTTCTTGTATCTAATTGTTGGGGTTTAACTGTATTCCAGCTTTTCATGACTTCTAGGAAGGGCAAGTGTGCTTGTGGAAGGCAGATTCCACATAAGGACACTCACAACCAGTGTATCTTTTGTTTAGGCGAGGAGCACGATTACAAGGCCTGTGCTATCTGTCAGTCATTTGTCCCTAAGACCTTAAGAAGTTGTTTAGCTTCCTTAAAAATCTACCTAGAAAACCAAAGGCTCTGACATCTGGCCTTAGGTATGGAGGGTGCTGCGGGTTTGTCTGATGAGTCGCCAAAAAAGAAGGCCAAGAACACCAGGCCTGAAACTGTATGTGCGCCTCAGGAATCTGTCGAGTCTCTTGAGGTGGGTGTGAGCCCAGGGACTCCTCGGATATTGGATTTACCCCCCGAGCTGGGAACCTTAATGGACGCCAGATCGGTGGAAATCCAGGGTATGTCCGCTGAGGTTCGTGAGCCACCAGGCCCTGATGGCGAGAGGGAACCACAGCTCCCAGATTTGGATAGGCCTACCACTACTCTACCAGCTACCCCAACGTCGGTCCTATGATGGTCTAAATCTCCTGCTTCTCTCAAAAGAAAGCAGAAACTTAAACATACTACAACCCCGACACTTCTGAGTGGGAAGTCTTCTCACAAAACTTATTTAAGGCTTTTTAGGTCTTTCATCCCCAGTTGCCTCAACCACCAGCTTCAGGCCACTGTCTGGAAGATTCTGAAAAGGACACCTACTCCTCTGATGATTCCCTATCCTACTCCTCTTAAATTGAATCCCCTAATGATTTTGCTATCAAAGAGGAAGATTCCTTGAGTCCAGACTCCCCTGGTGAAGACTTCTCTTGGGGACACTATTAATCTGATGATACAGCAAGTCCAATGGGATGTTTCTGAAGTCACTGATTAAAAGACGGTATTTTGAACTTTTGCACATGGAACTGCCATCTCCTTGTGCTGTTCCCCCTGTGCTCCCAGCCTTTCTGGATGCTTTTCATGCAGCTTCCCAGAGTCCTGAGTCCCAGCCCCCAGCATCCAAAAGACCTGACAGGTTTTATAAACTCTCCCCTCAGTCCCAGTCCCAGTTTCTGTTCAGAAACCCACCAGCAGACCGTGCTGTTGTAGCAGTATCTGCAGACAGATCTTCTACACAGTTAACATCTTCCACTCTTTCCCCACTGATAAAGTTAGCAGATTTATGGATAGACAGGGTAAGAAAATTTATACCTCTTCCACCCTTGCCATTAGAGCTTTCAAATTACCATACACACATGGCACAGTTTCTCCTGGATACTTTAGCTAAGACCTCCTCTCTCCTGTCTGACTTGACTGATTCTTCAGCAAAGGTTCAAGTGACGTCTCTGCTTTTCACAGATTCTCAGGTAACCAGACACTCTAAGTGTAGTTACGCTGCTGTGGAGGCTTTTTCTAAGTCTGCAGCTACTGGCTCAGTCCTTCGGCAGTATTCATGGTTCAGACTGCAGCCTTTACCACTTGATTTTCAGGCTAAATTGGTAGATGCCCCCCTCCAATACTCTGCACTGTTTGGTACTGCTTCTGCTGAGCTTTTCAAATCTCTTCAGGAGAAAGGAAAAGAACTGCAGAATTTGAAACATTTACTTGTTTCTCACATACCTAGATACCACAGAAAGTATCCTCAAAAGGCTATCTTTGTTAGGAGACAGTCTACTCCACCTGCTAACCATTCTAAGGGAAGGAGACACTCCAGACGCCCAGCAACAACTAGAACATCTACTACCCCCACTCCTTCCTTTTAGAGACAACCTGGTTAAGACAGAGCTCCCCCTCTGTGACTCGGCTCAGCTGCCTCACCACACCCCTCTTTCCCTGCGTCTCACCATTTCCCTACCCTCCTGGCGAGAGATCACTACCCATCACTGGGCATTATCCATCATCCAAAATGGATATTTAATGGCTTGGTGGGCTCTTCCACTTTTTCAAGGTATCCCACAACTACCATCTTCTCAACTACCACTTTTCCCTCCTATCCTAAAACAACTTCTGGTACAAGGCACAATTCAGCCTGTCCCTCCAGAGCACATAGGCAAGGGTCTCTATTCCAGGATGTTTCTGGTACTCAGGAAAGATGGTCCCTGGAGACCAATCTTAGACCTGTCCTACCTCAACGGCTTCCTCAAGTTCCCCACATTCAAGATGCTTACTCTACAAACCTTACTGCCCCTTATTCCACATCAGGCTTACATGGTCTCTGCAGACCTGAAGGATGCCTATCTACACATACTCATTCATCCCACTTGCAGAAAATTCCTACATTTCTCTATAGGTTCTTCTCATTCTCATTTTCTGCTTTACCTTTTGGTCTCTGTACTGGACCCAGGGTCTTCACAAAATGTCTAGCCCCTGTGATAGCTCACTGCAGACTGCTGGGAGTTCAAATATATCTCTATCTGGATGATGATCTGATCCTTCACAGAGACCCTCAGTCCCTAACTCAGCATCTGCAAATGGTTTCCAACATCCTGGAAACATGCAGGTTCACTCTAAACATGCAAAAATCACAGTTCACTCCCAGCTAGGACCTAATCTTCCTAGGTTGCAGGATACAGACACAACTGATGAATGTCTTTATTCCACAGCAAAAGATAGACAGTTTGACTCAGTACCCCCACTCTCTGCTTCCCCTCTCAACCTTGACAGCCAGACAGTTCCTAAAACTGTTAGGGCACATGACTTCGGTGATCCCTATGCTACCCCTGGCCAAACTTCACATGAGGAAATTTCATTGGTGTCTAAAAACTCTCTGGAGCAAACACCTACAGCCCTTACAGACCACCATCCCACTTTTGCCATGTCTGAAAAAGGAACTTGAGTGGTGGATCACCCAAATCTATTTCAACCAGGGAGTCCTTCTACAAATTCCAACTCCAGTACAGCATCTTTACATGGATGCAGCAGACCTGGGTTGGGGAAGCAGTGCTGCATCTACATTTCAGGCACTACAAGGCACAGGGCACCTGGTCCACAGACAGACAAAAGGATCACATCAACATCAAGGAGTTGAGAGTTCTACTTCTAGCTCTCTAGACCTTTCAGCAACTACTACCAGGTACACTGAGAGTTATTACAAACAACATGACTGTACTTCCTGGATGTCAACAAGCAGGGAGGGACAAATTCCTACCCTCTATGCTCCTTAGCTACACAGATTTTGAATTTCTCCAGCACACTGTTAGTCCACCTACTGGCTGTTCATATTCCAACATCAGAAAATGTTCTGGCAGACACGCTGAGCAGAACTATGGCACCCTCTCATAAATGGATGTTACACAGGGATGTGTTTCTGGACATCGTACACAGATGGGGCATTCCAAAAGCAGATCTGTTTGCCTCCTCCCAGAGCAGACAGATGCCCCTCTTCTTCACAAGGCTACCACATCCATAAGCCTGGAAAGTGGACACCTTCTCCTTCTCTTGGGGGAAGATTTACCTGTATGTCTTCCCCCCATATCTCGGATTCAAAAAGTCTTACTGAAGATTCAAAAAGACAAACCAAAAATCTTACTGGTGATCTCCTTTTGGCCAAGACAGCATTGGTTCCCGCTACTCTTTCAGCTAGCCAAGGGGAATCGCCACAAGTTACCACAAAGGTTTGATTTACTCCCAGAAGACAAGGGATCTCTGATACATCCTCAGCTTCAAAACCTGAACTTGACCCTGTGGTTGATAAACTTCTGATCCCTTTTCACCACCAATATCAGAGGATGTACGCAAAGTCCTGCAGGAGGCCAGGAAACCTAGCACTAGAAAAAAGTAGATTGCAAAGTGGAAAAGATTTTCCAGGTGGTGTTCTAAGAACAAATGGGACCTTTTGGCAGTTCCAGTGCCTTTGGTCATTGCCTATTTGTGTGAGCTCCTGCATTCTGGATGATCATACTCTTCGTAAAGGTACACTTATCTCCGATCTCTGCTTGTCTGCCTGTGCTCCCACTTTTAGCATCCAGGCTAGAAGTAAAACTATTCCTTAAAGGAGTACTGCATATTAGACCTCCTAGGAAACCTGTTCCTTCACTATGGGACCTTAATTTTGTACTGGAAAAACTAACAATACCTCCCTTTGAACCAGCCTTTTTGGCTACTCTTAAATTCTGCACATGAAAAACCATACTGCTGGTGGCTTTGACTACTGCCAGGAGGGTCTCCGAAATCCAAGCCCTCATGTTCATCCCTCCTTACCTCATCTTCCACAAAGACAGGGTTTCCTTAAGGACTAACCCATCATTCATGCCCAAGGTAGTGAATGAACTCTCCTTGAACCAAGCTATTAACTTGCCTGTTTTCTTTCCACATCCTCAGAACTCCTTGGAAAGGAGACTCCATTTCTTGGATGTGCACAGGCAGCTCAGGTTCTACCTGGACAAGACCAAGACCATTAGAGAATCAGACCAGCTTTTTGTGTCCTTTCATCCTAGAGCCCTAGGTAAAGCAGTCTCTAAACAGACCATTGCTTCCTGGATCTCAAAGGCCATCTCCTCCTTCCATTCCTTGCATGGCAAGCCTTTAGCATCTAAAGTGAAGGCTCATTCCACCAGGGGCACAGCTTCCTCTGCAGCCTTTTTCAAAGGCCTAGACCATGCAACCATTTTGGAGGCAGCTACATGGTCTTATGTGCACACCTTCACCAAGTATTACAAGCTGGATTTGATATCCAGATCTAGAGCTGGTTTTGCCATAACAATTCTACAGTGTCTCATTGACTCTACCTCTACTCCAACCACCCAAGGTTCTACCTAAAAGCTTTGGGACTCTCCCTACAGTAATGAATACTGCAACATGAGAATTGAAGGGCATAGAATAGTTGTGTAAAATCTTACCATGACCTTAGATGTTCTCCTCTTCCATGTTGCAGTATTCGGAACCCTCCCTTCTCCCCTCTTTACCTTTTTCCTTTATGATTTATATTCTTGTTTGGGTGTCTGCTTGGTGATGGATTTTACTTCTTTCAATAGCTGGTAGTTTTTTCTTTTACACTAGTTGGTGAGCCTACTTCCCCTTTCTGACACTATAGAAGCTGGCATGAGGTAACCACTACTTTGCTATATAGACTCCTTTCTGAGGTTTTGTCTGGTTGGAATACTAGGAGGTTTATCTTTTGCGGCAATCAGTCCTGAGTTGGGTATGTGCAGATGTCACATTTATAACTGATGTCAGTTTATGGCACACGCATGCAACATTGCAAGTGCCCCTTTCCAAAGACTTTGGTATACTGGCTGGATGTACGGTGCTGTAGGCAGCCACCTTCCAACAACAATGAATACTGCAACATAGAAAAGAAGGACATCTAAGGTTATGGTAAGATTTTACATAACTATTCTTTAATCCCTGTCCATATTCAAGCACTACTTGGATCTTTGGATGGGTAACATAAAATTTGCTTCAGGACTGCTCCCTGTAGTATTAGTAGACAGAGGCAGCTCCTAAATGCTTTATCCCATGCAAAGATCCCCTCAAATTATCTACAATATGATCCCAGTTATTCTTATTAGGGGGAATATACAGTTTTCGACCATGGTATGGGTAAGACCAAACTCTGACCAAATGGACTAGGTTAATTTGAGCACAAAAGGGGAAATTGGCTATACTTAAAATTGGCCACAAGGGCAGCTAGCCTTGTACTTATCTAAGAGCCTATATGTGCCCATAGTGTCCTGCATTAAATAAAGCATGTTGGATGAGTGTAATTACATCATTAGGGCAAGAGCAAATCACAATTAATTAAAATTGCACAATTGTTAGGATATGTACTCAAGTTAACTAATTCTGATTAACGTCTGGCTTAATGATGTACTTGCACATTACCACCATACTCTACTTAATGCAGGACATCAGAGGCATATTACAGTTCCATATTCTGAAGTTTTTTAAATGTTTTTTAGCATTTATAATTAAAATAAAGCTTTATTTTTTAAATGGTGCTCACATGCGTAAAGGTGTGTGTGAATGTTATTTTATAAAAAAATGAAGATGTTAAAAAAAAAAATGCTCATGGTTTTGAGAATTGTATATGCCCCCATTTTACAGTATGCAGCGAGACTTATTTGCTGTAAATGAGTTTGTTCTAATGATATAATTACATCTGCTGTAATGTTATGTTTCATGCAGGACATTGGGAGTGGTGTGTATTATATTTCCACTTTTTGAGAGCAATTCTAAAATATTTTAAAAATCAACTTTTATTTTTCCAAGAGAGAGTTTAAGCGTAAAAATGTATGCAGATATTCTTCTGAAAACTAGAGTACTACTTTAAACATTTGCACATGATCAGGCATAAACTTTCATTTCTACAGTTTGTTGTAACTACCATTGTGTACTAATATCAAAGGATGTTTTTTTTTGTTTTTGCATTATTTATCCAGATGCATTTTTTTCTTTCTTTTTTTTACAATTTTACAGTCATGATGAAATGAAGACTCAGTGGACTCATCCAAAAACTGGTAAAAGAAAACGAGTAGCAGGAGGTTAGTATTATGTTATTGTGTTGGTAACTATTTTAGTGTAATAAACTGGGACTTAATTGTACTTGGTAAGGAATCTTTGTAAAGAGTTGCTGTCAGATCTTTGAAGTGTAGTAGTATTAATGATACTGTAATGATGCATGTTTCTTTATTCATGGAAGGGAAATATAATATACAGCTGTAGGTAATCAGCCTCTCCTTGGCAGTCAGATGATCACTAAAGTAGGCGTATCATTGTGTTTTTAAATCTTTCTTTCATTATTTGAAAGAAAATGGTCATATGACATAATCACTAAAATGAGAGACTAAGTATCCCTGTCATCTTATCATCACATTGCAGTAAATGGGTTGAATGGCTCATTCAGTGAGTAGCCAGTCCTGAGATGATTTTGCTACAAGGAATGATGGCCTGCAAACCAAGTGTTATAATGCATGCAGCACACACAGACAGACAAGTGTGTGGTCAGTAATGTATTTCATAGTGGGTATTAGTTCACATCTCTTAAACTAGAGAGACCACCACTTCAATTATGACGTAACTTTTAAGATTTTTCTGGTAGATGACCTTTCTTGAGCTGAGCGATAACAAACCTTAATTCCTATAATTGCATGATTGTTCCACAAAAGTAAAAACTTGTCTTAGTCAAATCCTGTGGTTTGGCACTTCTAACATCTGAGATAATCTTTTATAAGGGCATTTATGAGGACAATGTGGCAGGAACCTTTTTTCTGGGTTCCAACATGCTATGTGTATTCCCAGCTCTAATTGTCAACCCACAGAGGAATCAGATGTGTGAATAGGTGCAGTAGATCTGCCACTTTTAAAAAGTTTCAATAAGAAGCCTGCTGTGAGAGATCAACGCTGACTGCCATATTAAACATTGCTTGAAGACGCCATGCTTTCAGAAAGGCTGGTGCCTGCTGAAGTCATCCTACAGCCAGAGACAGGATTGTTGCAGAAACATTTCTGAATGAGGCAGTCAACAAGTAAAGGAAAATCTGTATGTTTTATAGTGGGGGAAGTTAACTGCACCTTTACCTCTGCCTAATGCATGCCAAACATATAAGGAAAACTGCCAATTTCTGTACACCAGCCCTCTGAAATGGAAGTGTAACTTAAACAGTCTTCTGAAATGTCACTGCAACATTATCTGCAAACTGTTAATTCCATTTGTGTAGGGGAAACTTGCACCCTTTTAACTTCCACCTAGCTAGATCTAAAGGATGTCTAGGGTTAAGGCGAGGGGGAGGACTGTTGCTAGCTGCTTTGTGATACTCTGATTGCAATGATTGTAATCTATAGAATAACAGAACGGAAAGTGCAAATTAAGAGTAATATTTGCTAAGTACAAGGTTGTGGTATTTCCACATCCTCGCACTCTGATTTGGTAATCATACAGTTAGTATTTATAAGTAGCAGGGATAACAGATGCCAGGAGGTGCAAGAGGGCAAAAACATTTTAAAGATGTAACAGTACGTTATTAATCATTTTTTTTCCCAAAGTGTTGGGTGTTAGATAAGTCTGTCAGACATATTAGGACAGATATGCTTTAGAGAATCTCCAATCTCTGGAATAGGCTTCCCATCCAAAGTGAAGCAGAGCCCTTCCCTATCCCCATTCAAGCACAACTTGGACAAGTAGATGAGAAGTCATTAATTTACCTGCTTCTGATACCCATGTCTCTGATGGACAGAGGAGCCATTAAATCACACCGTAACATATACCCCATATAACCTCTAAGGCACAGCAGCTTGTTGGATACATTTGGGTTGCATGGCTAGGCTTATAAAGGCCATTAGCCTAGTATAAACCTATGATTGTAATCAAATGAATGACTGCACAAATAGTTACCGCAGTAATGTATTTCAGCTTTCTAGCATCGGGCAACCCACGGCACCCCCCATTGATGTGTGCATGTATACACACGTGGATATATCAACCAATTACAGCCACTTTATTGACTGTGCACACCTTAGATGTGGTTTATTACCAAATGAATGGAAAAAATATATAATTAGTGTTTATTTTAATATATTTCATCTTTTTGCTGTCAGGCACATACAGTGCGGCCCATTGCATCTTCCCTTCCTCCCACACACAGATGTGGCCATCAGTTACAGCAACATTGACTGTGTACCCATTAGATGTCAGATTGTGACCATTATTTTAAGATTTATTTATTCTTTTGTTCAGTGTGTTTCATCTCATTGTTTTCAGAAGCATGCAGTGCACCCCACTGTAACCACATATGCTTACACATGCACATGCTTGTTCAAACAGATGTGCCCACCAGTTATAGCATCTTATTGAGTGTATAAATCTGAATTATCTGATTATGGTCTAATGAATAAATATTGCATATACAAATGGCATAATATACTTCTTGCTTGTATCAGACCCATACGTGTAAGCCATTCTACCACTCACTCCTTACAGATGCACATGCATGTTCTCCTGTAATGTTAACTTTATAAAATGCATACTTTCCTACAGTCCAGCTAACAGTGACATGCCAGGAGGTTGTGGACTTATCAGAGTGTTATTTAATTTTAAGTAAAAATGATTTATGTGTTCATAGCATCTATGTCCTGTATACAGATCACTGCATGTTCTTTCACTTTTGACTCAGGCTACTTCATCTACCAGTCACTTAACTAATGCTGCCAGGCAGTTTAAAGTATAATTTCTACTTCCTGAAATGTCAGGAGGACATTTAATAAGGCATAATCTTATTCTGTGTGTGTGTGGGGGGGGGTGCTTGCATAAGTGCTGGGCTGTTTTAAGAATAGTTTAACCAAGTATGCTGCCATTTTTTTTCTTTTTTATAAAAAGTGACTTAAACAGTGATTCCGAAAATGGGAAATTCATCTGTGGTTGTGGGTGTAATGCACTCAGGCAGTTTTTGTATTTGGGAGGTCTGTATCACATTAGCCCATTACCACAAATCACCCCTGCCTCTCTTAGTAATTTCTGAAGCACTGGAGATAGATTTCTGGTCAGAAAGCATACTTTTTTTTTATTTAACATGCTGTTATATCCTTAAAAGTCTACAAAATATTCTATTTTCCCACACCGTAGCATACTGCTACCACCAACCACAGGACATCTTTTGTGCACAGTCACTTTTTCTAAACTAACCATTAACAGAATGCTCCCCTAATATATCACTGACCTTCCCATGGTGCTCATCTACATATCCCAAATATGTACTTCAGTGGCAACCACATACCTCCCGCTGCATATTCTTCATTAACCCATCACTCACAGAACTTCATCTCTGCCTCCTGTCCAAGGCTGTCCATTCCACTACACAATGATCTCTCTTGCTGTCCATTTTTTTTCATGTCAGCCCAATATGAGCACTCAGTCAATATCTTCTCACTATTTAATTGTCTAATTGCCTCCAGTACTTTCTGCGTATGTTTTCTTTGAAGTATGAGTATTGTCCATTGCAACCACCAAAACTGTTAATTCTTTATAAGATTCAGATTGTGTATTGTACAGTGCAACCTTGAAAACTTTATTTTTTAACGTTCACTTTAATGTGTGGTTATTGCACGGTGCAGTTAATACATTATTGAACTCTTGTTATACAGTAGGTTCATAAAGAAGTGTTAGACTAGCTGCTCTTGTGGCTCAGTTTAAGCCTAGCCAAATTCCTTTTTGTCACTTGAATTCACCTATCCCATTTGGTGTCTTATTGGCCTTACCAATCCCACGGTGGATAATTATACATCACTCCCAGTAAGAATAACTGGGATCATACCATAGATATTTTGAGGGGACCCACGCATGGAATAAAGCAGTTAGGAGTTGCCTCTGTCCATCAGTAGTATGGGGGAGCAGTCCTGAGGTAAATTTTCTATTTCCCATTCATAGATCCAAGTTGTGCTTGAATACATGTCTCTGTTATAACCTTATAAACATTTTTGCTTTAAAAGATGTTTGCACATTGTCATATGTAACCTCGGTGCTTTTCTCCTCAGGCCTCTGCTGAAAGGGTTTTTTTTTTTAATTCCCATTCTGACTTTCCCTATAAACAAAGTAGTAACAGCATATAAACAGAAAACAAAATTTCCCACCAGAAAAATCACAGTTCCAGCAAGTGAAAGATCTGTATAGAAAAAGAAAAGGAAATGAATGACTTTAAGTTAGACATACTGGGAAAACGGAGCTCGTGTGACAGAAACTAAAAACTTGGACACCTTTAGTGGTTATTACTGATTATTGTGATAACATTTTTCTAAAGACTGAAAAGGTGCAAGCTCTTCCTACAAGAGTAGGTGTGAGCCTCAAACTGCAGCTAGGTCAAAACACTGATTAACCTAGCAAACAAGAATTGTACTGAAATCCATCTGTACCGTCTGATTCTGCTATTACCCCAATAGCAGAGGGTGTAAATGTTTAAAGACTTGCTCAGAGTCTTGTATTGTGCCAGTGGAGACTGAGACACTCAAATCTAGGACTGTAGAATGAAGCTTATTAACAGTTTATAGCATAGCCTTTTGAGCTGTTAGCTGATTGTATGTTTCATATTGTCATAAACGATAGACTAGATTTTTAATAGCTTTTTCTTAGTATCCCTTGAATGTCACTGATACAAAGACATAGGTGGGTCTGCTGGAGTGACTTGGCATGTCTGTGTCTCAGATGTGGCTGGCTGACGTTCAGAAGTTGATATTTTATCTGGTTTTCAGTGCATGAGGTTTAATCTTTGCGGCTAGAACGTGATGGCATTTTTTATTGAAATTTATGTTAATCCCAACCAGTAATAGGTTCACATCATGACTATACTGTATTAAATTGAGGCCAGTTGGAAAAGCTTGATGTATTTTTGCATGACCAAAATAAGCGGCATGAAAAACCTCATATTTAGTTTAACAGTAATGTTTCAGAAAAATAAACTCAACCTTCTTAAATTTGTAAGTTGAAACACTGAAAAAAATAGTCAAGTTGTTGGGCACTATTGATAGGACTTTGACCAGATTTTGGGGACCCTTGGCCAGAGTGTTTTAAATGTAAGTGGAAGAGGACTAGGAGTTTGCTAAGCAAGCAGGCAGAAGGCACCATGAAATAGAAGAAAGCAGATATGGTGATATAAATTAATGTATGCAGAGTAGTAACTGGTTTCTGATTTTTGGTCTGTCATTAATAATACCTAAATAAAAAAGAACACTGGTTCCCTGCCAAATGGTTATCCCCTGAATCAATTTTGAAAGATGCATTTGTTATTTGGCAGGCCATTTCCAAAATAACAGAATTATAAATATGCATTTGACTTGTACTTGGTTCTAAAGGATGGATCATAATTTGCATTGTAGTTCTTGCGCTGACAGGTTTGACATTGTGCTGCCTTTTTTTTCTCTAAAAGGCCGTTTATCTCCTTCATTGTCGCCATTGTGTCACAGGCTTGTAAAACTGCAAGGTAACTGATTTTAGACTGTTTTTTTAATCGCCTTTTTTGATGTTACACAGGTAAAGATCGTTCTTTTAATGCTCTGACTGATTTTATTCATTTCCAAGTAAAAATATTTCTTTTCTATTTAAAAGGAAACTAAAAATTGTCAAAAGCAATTTTATCACTTTAGTATCTAGAACTGTCATAGTGTTGTACCTGTCATAGTGTTGTACCTGCCCACATGTATATAACTTTTTCCTCTTCAGTTTCATGCATTAAAGCGGTCTTTTTTTCACCTCCCTTAGAGCTACCATATGGATGGGAACAAGAAACAGATGAGAATGGCCAAGTGTTTTTTGTTGAGTAAGTTGTAGAAATAATTTATAAAGTTTATTGCTCATGATGCTGCAAAATACAGAAAATGTAATGCAAATGGTATAGTGAACATAGGGTCAAAACCTTTCTTTTTTTTAAAGAATGTCATTGTTTTGCTTCATTGCCTGTATTTCAGCACATTGCGTACTTTGGGGGATTCTGTGATACCATTGCAGTTCTTTCCTTGATAATTTGACATTGTGCTGCTGCCTTTTTTCCCCCAATGGTGCAGCGGTAGCGTTGTTGCCTCACAGCAAGAGGTTCTCCCGTTCGATTCTTGGCTGAAGTGCAGGGAGTGCCTTCTGTGTGGAGTCTACATGTCCTCTCCGCGGTTGGGTGGGCGTTCGAAAGACATGCGTAAATGAGCGTGCCTTCGTTGAAGGTTGGACGTCGAGCTGGCACCTTGGTGTTCGTTAAAATCTACTGCCAATCATTAGTGGACCGGAGTTCCGCTGTGGCGACCCCATAACCGGGAAAAGCCGAAAGACAACAACAACAACTATAGGTATGTCTTTTCCCAAGATTTAAACTCAACTGCCATTTCAATTTCCTGTTCTCAGTTGTCAGTTCTGGATTAGTACAAAGTGTTTTCCTGGGTCTTTCCCAGTATGTGGCAGAATGAATCACGAAAAATTCATATGATTGTGTGGGTGTTTGATGCTGTTGCAGAAACTTTTTCTTAACAAAACTAAATTTTTTATCTTTTATGGCATGGATTAATCTGGCTTTGGTAGAATATGGATTATTAAGCGTATATTTGTTAAAGGTGTAGTAGGTAAAGATGTGTTTAAATAACTAAGGTTTTTTAAATCATTAAGAGTTTCTCACCTTGTGTTTCAGAAGGACAAAATATGTGCTGTGTTAATGGTCGAAGCATTGTATAGTTGTCAACAAGTGTTTATGTTCCCTATCATTTTTAGTGGTGAGTTTTCTTTCTTTCCTGGAATAAATAACGTTTGGTGAACTTGGAAATATATATGACCTAGTCTGCAGGCTACCAGATGGGGTTGATAGACTAACATATCACTTGTAGTTCTAAAGCTCTTAAACCAGTTAAAGTTCCTTTACAAGTTATGTGATATTCAAGAGATGCGTAATAAAGTTTACACTTGAGTAATTGTTGACGTGTTTACCTTTTTTTCCTAGGGACTTTTTCTTAGCACTTCTTAGAAATTTCCATAACTTTATTTTAAAGTTTTTTGGCTACCCACCACTCATTGTTTCCCTTGCATACAGTTGTATTTGGTCTTCATCTAAACTGTTTCTTTTTCAGTCCTGTTTTATAGAAAAATGTTTTTTTTTCTGTCTTTTGTCTCTTGTATCTTTAAAAAGTTTCTACCTAGTCCTATCTTCGACCTAAACAGTAATGTTAATTTATATTTAATTGCAGCATAGTGTAAATGTTTTTGTATTATTGCACATATTTCTACGTATTTCTCAATAGTATATAGTTGACTGCAGTTTGGAGATTTTGCTCCACAGTACACTTCTTTTAAAGGGACATTCCCTAGGTGGTCTTTCATGAGTAACATATTCAGTAAATAAATTACTAACACAACCTGTATGTGTCCAGAAATGCATGGATATTTGTTCATTAGTGTGTGATTTCTCCTTGGGATACGAGTTAATTGACACAACCCCTCAACGGCTTCATGTGAATACCAATCCAGCCTTTAAGCCGTAACTGACAACGTTTTGTATAATAAAATAGTAAAAACATAACAGTTGAAGTTTTGAAAGCAGTGTAGGAAGTGTAAAGTTAAAATAACCCTGTTTACATTTAGTGAGCAAGTAATTAAAAAAAAGTCATCTGAATAGTGACAGAGTGTCTGAATGATGGATAAGTAAAACCAGAGTCCTTGAGAATTTGGTCTGGCATCCATAGTTCTTCATTTAAAGTGAAAACTCTGCAAACAAAGAGTACCATATGACATGCATCTTCCTATAGTGTGCTCATTATCATTTTATATATATATATATCCCACATTCTACAATACATCTTTTTAAATGTAAAAGTTGTGTGGTATGTCTGACTTTGTGAAGAAATAAGTAGGTTTAGGAGGAGCAAGGATGAATCCGAAGGCACATTGATTTTCATCAAGTTACAGCTTGGTGAAGAACCAAGTCGCAAAGTATATTTTCATTAGGACAAGTTCTAGAATAGTTATAAGCTTTTCGGCGGGGGCAAGTCCCACCACCAAACTTACTGTGTGATTGCACCAACATAATGAAAAGGAACATTTCTAAAAACAAAGCAGTCATTACTGGTACACACTTAGAAGTCAAGCCAGCAAAAATTTCATGTGAAGGCATAGATCAGGGAGGTCTCCATGGGTGAGCTGAATTTAGCCAGATGAAAACTGTTCAAGTTTTTATTGAACAAACTGTAGGAAAGCTATCTAAGGGCCAAAATCATAACACTATGCCTAAATCATAGCAGTTGAGAGATGCAACTTTTCGGACAGTTCTCGTTGCATTACAGCTTTACTTCATAACATAACTAAAAGAATTTCTCCTTGTATTTCTTGAATGTCACATTTCTGGTCTGTATTGTCCTGTGACAGGATTGACTGACACTTTCAGTTTGTTCTTTTTCTAAACTTTGATTTTTATTTATTTGACATTTGTTGACCGGGTTAGTCCATCTGAGCTAGTGACCCTTTTTAGCGGAGACCCGGGGAGAAAAACTCCACAGTAAAAAAATTATACAAGTATAAAAAGTCAAAGTACAAAATTTGTCTGTATCCAAGAATTCTTTTATAATGCTTTCCATCTTCATCAACAGCAAGAATCTTGCTTTATCCAGCAACTTCATCTTAAATTGTGGATTTGCTATGGCTTTTGAATTTTTGCTTTGTCTTTGGCATGTTAATCTGGTACACTTTTTTGTAGTTTCTATCATAATAATATTCTTGCCTTTGCTTATTCCTTTCCATTATTTTGTTTACTTTGTATTGATTTTGAGTTGTCACCAATGTAGTTGAAGTATGGAATCTGTCCATTAACCGATGAGTCAGTGAGAAAATGAGCCCCTGCATTTGACTATTCTTGTATTTTGCATTCATAATGGTAATATGAGAATCTTCTTAGCTTTTGCTCTTGCTCGTGAGATTTTTTTCATTGTTTTGATAGTTCTGAATTGTAGATAGTATGAACTGGCGATTATATGTCTGAGTTCAGTTAAATACAATTTTTTTGAGCTACTGACTCTTGTTTTCAGGACATTGTCCAGTATGACAACATCAGGAATCATAGAAAAACTCACTAAGCTAGGCATCAACCCCTATATCACTAGGTGGGTTGCAAACTGGCTCACAGATAGAACCCACAGTGTGAAAGTAGCTGACTCCAAGTCAGACTGCCGACCAGTCACGAGTGGAGTACCACAGGGATCGGTCCTGGGTTCTCTCCTGTTTGGAATCTACTTCTCTGAAGTCCAGGCCAACATGAAGAGACTCTGGCTGACAAATTCACAGACGATTGCAAGTTAGGAGCAGTTATTATCTCCCCACTGAGACCAGCGACTGGTGACTTTCTCAAAGAAGTCGACCAAGTTGAGCAGGCATGATCTACCCTTCACAAAATCAAACTGTGTAGGATCCAGAGTTTGGAGATTCCTTATATCCTTGTTTATTAGGTCCATGATGATGCATTCTATAGCTTTGCATATCAGACTCGTCAGGCTAATTTGGCGATAATTCCCGGGGTCTATTGTCGCTCCTCCTTTGTGGAGAGGGATGGCTGTAGCAGTGCGCCATTTGGTAGGGACAAAGCCTGAGTTGAGGCTGTGATTGAACAGGGGTGCCAGTTCACTCAGTAGTTCATGTAGAACACAGCCAGGGATATTGTCAGGTCCCATAGAAGCTGCATTCTTGGCCTTGGACAATGCTGTTGTAACCTGTGCAGCAGTAATACTGGTAAAGACAGAGACAGGCCGCCTAGGTCCATAGCTGCCGACGCCGCTTCTCCTAAGCTAGTCTCCAGTTCACCGGTACTCAGTGAGGTGCTTTTGCAGCCCCTGATAATTGCTACTTCAGATTCGCAGGCCTGAACTGAGACCCATTTGGATGTCCAGTATGCCGCGAGATGCTTCTACTGTGGAACCTGCGGATGTCTCTACCTTGGATGGGTCCGGAGCCTCTGTGCAGGTACCGGCTTCTGAGACTGTATTCAGGCCTACTGACTTGCATATTAAACTAATGCCATCTTCTTCTTCAAGGCCTAAAACTCGATCCATGCCTAGAAAACCGACGCCCAGACCGCATGGTCAGGCCTCTATGCCTAAAAAAACAAATTATAAGAATGGCTGAAGACCTTATTACTTTAATCAGGGGAGGCCAGCCTTCTCCCTCTAAGAAACCTAGGACTAAATTTTCTTATGATTCGTCTGATCAGGATTCTGAAATTTCTGTTTCCTCTAATGACCAGGATTTACCCTCATCTACCTATGAGGATTCTGATGCAGAGGACTCTATTCCCTCTGCTTCCCCTCCAGAGGATTTCTCTTTGGGTGAAACCTTGCATACTCTTAGGGAGCATTTTCGCTGGGAAAGCCAGGATTACTCTGATTCTAAAAAGAGGCTTAGGGATCTCTTACTCCTGCCCCAACACAGGCCTTTAGCTATCCCCCCTGTACTGGGCATTGTTGATGATGTCTTTTCGGAGTCTAGCTTGGCCCCTGACTCCTTACCTCCTGCTCTCAGAAAACCAGATAGATATTACAGGGTTCCTGACTCTCACAAGTTCCTCTTTAAAAATCCTACTGCGGATCCTGAGACCATTTTGCAGGGACCCAAGGGCATTAAGGCTACTACTGCCAAAAATCCTACCCCCTCTGATAGAGATTCCAGGGCGCTGGATAGATGGGGTAAGAAGGTATACACTTCTGCAACCTTGGCCATTAGGGCCTTAAACTGCCAGTTTCATATGTTAAAGTATAAGCAGCATGTTATTGGATTGCTTAAACAGAAAATTATGTTTATTCCTGACTGTGCTGAAAATAAGGATTTACAGGATTTAATGCATTCTGCTGAACAAGTTGGAAAACATACTTTGCAATGTGGTTTTGATTCACTAGAGGCATCTTGCAAGGCTGCTGTTACTAGGTCTGTACTTAGAAGGTATTCTTGGCTTAAGGAGCAATCTTTGCCAGATCATGTTAAAGTTAAATTGCTGGATGCTCCCTTAAACCAGGACCGCCTGTTTGGCAACAAAGCAGAAGAAGTACTTAAAAAGATGGTGGAAAAAGCTAAATCTATGCAAACTGTTAAAGATTTCCTGCAAGTACAGCTTCCAAGATTTTGTAGGCATGGGCCCTCTAAGAAATGGTCCTTTCCTGCCTCTTCCAGGCCTTCTCAGTCCAAACCCAGAACCAGCTGGGCACTCAGGCTTCAGTCCCAAGGTATGCATAAGACTAAGCAGTGGGGGCTCCCACTTCCAAAGCAGGAAGGAGTAAGATTCCCCCTTATGGTAAACTGTCTCAGTGACCTAACTTTAAAACTTCCAAGCCCTTCTCAACTGACTGCTCCTTTAGGGGGAAAGATTGCGCTGCAGGCAAAAAACTGGGAACTCATTACCCAGGACAAATGGGTTTTAAATATAGTTTCCCAAGGTTACAGATTCCACTTCCACACTTTACCAACCCCAAACGGTTGGCCAGATCTACCCTTAAATCAGTGGGCAGAGGCTCAAAAGCAAGTTCTGTCTCATATAAGGGCTATTCAAACTGTCCCAGAAGAGGAAAGGGGACAACGTTTCTACTCAAGACTTTTTCTGGTGCCCAGAAAAGACAACTCCTGGCATCCTATCCTGGATCTCTCTAGCCTAAACACTTTTTTGGTGATCCCAAAATTCAAGATGCTAACTCTTCACCATTTGCTTCCTATGCTAGGAAAAGATGCTTGGTTGGCAACACTGGATTTAAAGGAAGCCTACCTGCACATCCCAATCAGGGAATCTTGCAGAGGATACCTACGCTTCAAAGGAGGCTTCATGCACTATCAGTTCTCTGCACTGCCCTTTGGCTTATCTACTGCGCCCAGGATATTCACAAAGTCCCTAGCTCCAGTCATTGCATTTTGCAGGCAAAGAAATATTCAAATATACCCATACCTGGACGATTGTCTAATTCAGGCAGAAAGCCAGGGCATACTATTGAATCATCTGGCATTTGTACAAAAAGTGCTAACTTCTCTGGGGTACACCATAAACGAAAATAAATCACATCTGGTACCCTGCCAACAAATTGTATTCCTGGGAGCAAAAGCTTGAACACAACTTCCCAGATTGCTTTCCTCACGCCAGAGAAGCAAGTTCATTTCACAGCTTACTTCAAACTAATGGCCACAAAGACCCTGCTATCTGCAAAACAAATACTGCAAGCCTTGGGGTTCATGGCCTCCTGCATTCTCCTAATTCCATATGTAAGACTGCATACGAGGAAACTACAATGGTATCTAAAAAGCCTATGGTGTCAACATTCTCAGGATGTAGAAGCAATGATTCCTTTCAGACCTTGCCTACAGTTAGAGTTCCTTTGGTGGGCTGAGGCCTGCCACCAAAACAAGGGTCTACACCCTGCCGCCCAAACCCTAACAACAGATGCATCAGACTATGCATGGGGGGATCACTTGGCAGGGCAGTGCATTCAGGGCAAATGGAACCCAAGTCAAATGCACCTGCATATCAATCAAAAGGAAATGTTAGCTGTACAGAATGCTCTGACAGCCTTCAAGGACCACATTCTTCCAAGACAACTAATGGTAAAGACGGACAACATCACTGTTATGTGGTACATAAACAAGCAGAACCCACTCATATCCTCTCTGCAGACTAGCCATGGCTCTGTGGAACACAGCCTTGAGCTACCAAGTGCACCTACAGGCTCAATTCCTGCCAGGAAAGCTAAATACATTGGTAGACAATCTAAGCAGAAATCTCATGGACCCACACGAGTGGAAACTGGAACCAAAGACATTCAACATGTTGATAAACAAATGGGGGAGCTCAGAGATGTACCTATTTGCCTCCCCCCAGAACTACCAATTGGACAAATTCTGCACAAGTACTCCCCACAAACAAGCTTGGAAAGTGGATGCCCTGTCCTTCACCTGGAAAAATCTGTCAGTTTATGCCTTTCCTCTCCAAGGTACTACTAAAGATCAGACAGGACCAACCAAGGATGATACTGATTGCACCAGACTGGCCACGCCAACACTGGTAACCCCCTCTTGCACAGTGTGTCACTACTGGCACCTGCCTCAGACCCCTACCCTGCTGTCCCAGCAGAAGGGCCAGATTTTGCACTCTCAGCTTCAAACCCAGAACCTGGTAGCCTAGCTAATTACCTGATCTCTCTGTTACCATTCCTCAGTAAACAAGTGTTGGATGTCATTCTGGAGGCAAGGAGGCATAGTACTAGAAAATCTTATGCTGAGAAATGGAAAAGATTTTGTTTATAGGAACCAAACTCGGGGGATGAGCACAGCAGCGCCCAATTTACCTCAGATTCTGCAATACGTAACTGAGATACTTCACAAGGGCCTTTCATTTTCCTCCATCAAAATTCATGCCTCAGCCATTTCAGCTCATTACAACACAGAACCACCCCTCTTCTCTCATCCACTGCTCAAGCAGTTCCTCAGAGGGGCCAAAAACTTAAGACCACCCAGGAGAGCCCCTACTCCAGCCTGGGATCTTAACTTTGTATTTGAAAAACTTACTCTACTTCCTTTTGAGCCAGCTGCAAATGAAGAGTTGAAATTCCTTTATTGGAAAACAGCCTTCCTTTTAGCCATCACTCCAACAAGAAGGGTGTCTGAATTACAGGCCTTTATGGCATTGGAGCCTTTCATCATTTTCATGTAGACAGGTTGTCCCTCAGGACCAATCCCTCCTTCATGCCCAAGGTAGTATCCACTGTGGCTCTTAATCAGTCCATTCATTTGCCAGCCTTCTTTCCTAATCCACAGAACAAAGGGTAACAGATACTGCACTCCTTAGATGTGCATAGATAACTTAGATTTTACTTGGACAGGACTAAACCTCTCAGGAAATCTGAACAGCAGCTGGTGGCATTTGCTGCAGGTGCAGAGGGGAAGGCCATTTCAAAGCAAACCCTTTCTAAATGGATAGGCCATTGCATTAATGTATGCTATAAGCACCATGGAAAACCTATCCCACAGGGGATAAGACCACATTCAACCAGGGCTGCATCTACCTCTACAGCCTTTCTCAGAGCTGTGCCTACCAGGGACATCGTAGAAGCTGCTACCTAGAGTTCTGTACATACTTTCACCAGGCATTACCATTTTCCAATTTTCTCTAAGTCCAGAGCTGGTTTTGCCACTGCAGTCTTGCAGGGCCTTATAGCTGGTCCTAATGCTATCTAAATCCTACTCCCATCCTTAGCTTTGGGAATCTACCCAAATTTGATGACTGCAACATTGAAACACGAAGAACATAGTACAGTTGTGTACACTTACCATAAATGTAGATGTTCAAGTGTATTCACTGTTGCAGTCCTGGTTACCCTCCATTCCTTTTTACTATGCTTAAAAGTTTTTGGTGTATTTGCTTTTTTGTTGGAGGTATAACCTTGTGTGTATGTACATATATATATATATATATATATATCTATATATATATATGTATATATATATATATATATATATATATATATATATATTTAATTGCTTCCCATTAGGGGGGCACCTGACATCTGGGGCAAGAAAAACTGATGTAATGGCGTCGACTGCATGCTTTATACCCCTGACTACCTGACATCATGGAAGATGAGACAGCAACCGAGGCAAGACCCAAGACTTTGATAATCAGGCTGACTGAGGGCTACTGCAAGCAGATAACCCAAATGTGATGACTGCAACAGTGAATACACTTGAACATCTACATTTATGGTAAGTGTACACAACTGTACTTTTTCCCAGTTAATGGTGGGGGTAGTTGAAGTTGCCCAGTATGACAGTGTTAGGTTGGACCCTAATATTCTCCAGGGTGCTTAGGAACGTGGAGTGTGATTCTTGGGACATGGTTGGGGACCTATAGCAGGCTATGACCTGAATCGCTGTCTTACCCAGTGTTAGCTGCACCTGAAGTATCTCAGATGCATTATGTTGGGCTAGCAGTCTGGAGGTGTGCGTATCCTTTATGAATATGGAAACACCACCGCCTTTGGAGCTTCAGTCCAAGTTCTGAGGCCGAAAGGTGTGGAATGAGTTATAACCTGGTAGTGCAGGGGTGCTTCCTGCTGCCTTGAACCAGGTCTCTGTTATAGCACAAATGTCAATGTTCTCCATTTTAAGGAGTGCTTCTAGCGAGTGCATTTTGAGATTTAGACTTCTAGTGTTGAGCAGCATGACTCTCAGATTGCATTTGTTTGTAGCTGTTACAGTGGTAATTTGGTCTTTGGAACACTGCCTAAAAAGGCACTATAGGGGTGGCAAGAGCCTTGGCCAATATCCGAAAGCCCAGATATGACAGATGCAGGCCACCTCTGGCAAAGCATCGAGGTCTGCCAATCATGTCATCCCAGGCAGACAGATACTGGATCCCCTTAGAATGATACCAGAAACTTAGCCAATTGTTGAAATCAATCATTTTCTGCTTGTACTGTGGTATCATTCTGGGTGATGGTAGGATGCTACTCAGGGATAGGGTCATACCCGCCTGGGCTACATAATGCAAGAGCTCCTCCATGTCTCTTTTCATGTAGTCCAGTAAGGTACGTCATAGGTCATTCACATCCACATGTACAATGACAGAGTCATATTTGTACCTGTTGTTGAGGGACCTGAGTGCGTGCGTTATGTGGTGGATCCTAGCACCTGACAGGTAGCTGAGTGTTACTTTCTCCTTATTCAACCTAGTGAGTGGGACATCAGTGTGCCTCACTATAGAGTCACCTGTGACTAGTGTGTTGGGCATGCTGTTTTGCCTTAGGGGCTTTTGTTGAGTGGCACACTGTTTAGCAGAGTTATGTCTCTCATCATTAGTGTTGTGTTGTGGTGGTCGGGTGCGTTTCTGCCTTGGAGGTCTCTGTTATTTGTGTAGATTTTTATTGAGAGCCTCCGCGAAGGTGGGTGTGTAGTTTGTGTTTTTATGTGAAGGCAGTGCTGGTGTGTGTTCTGGAAGGCTGTATGTTCCATGTGGTGTGGTGCAAGTGTTGACCTTCTCCTCTTGACCAGCTATTCTGGTCTTGGCTGGAGAGTGAGTGGCTTCCAGTTTGGATATATAAGTGCATCTCTCACAAGTCTGTGCGTTGGGAGGTAAGAGGAGAGGGTTGCCAATGTACATGATGCAGTTGCTACATTGCCTCAGGATGCCCAGGTTCACTAGGGTAATAGAAGAAAGCACAGGGAACTGACCTTTAGACATGCCTGGAGGGGTGGGCATTAATAAAAACTGGAGCTGTTTCCTTGTAGAACGTTTAGTGCTGGTAGCACTTTTGTGTGCTACAATAATTGCTACAAGAAGTCTGGTAAAATGCTAAACTAATAAGCTCGTAAAAGTGCAGGAGAGGAGAGAACTAGCAGATCTAAGGCAAAAATTGAAGAGCAGACTTTGACACTGCTGAGAAGCTTACAAACAGTCCTGAATACAGCAAATCTGTATCTGGACTAGATTAGTTACAGGAAAGGTGGCAAACAAGCGCAGATGTGGACTTTTAATCCAGAAAGTTGAAAGAGATGGAAAAAACTGCCCAAAGGCCAATAAGCTACTATTTCTGGGGCAGAAACTGCTCCTCCTGTACTAGATAGGCTAGCTAGTGCTTACTACTCCCACTGATAAGTTAGAAGGCTTCCCTCCAACATAGAAAGGCTTGAGAGGCTCAGAAGCTTATAAACAGTCCTGGATATAGCAAATCTGTACCTGGACTAGACTAGTTACAGTTTTGTACACACAGCTGCTACTTTTTCACTTTGAATTTATTTTACCATACCTAGCTTTTTAAAAGCAAAATTAGCCAACATAGTATGAGATTTTGCTTATTTATGATGTTACAAGTTGATAAATGATCCTGCAGTTCTTATGTTTCCATTAATCTTAGCAGCTTTTGGCCCAGTGGCAGAATATGTGAAGTGTACTCACAAACCATGTAAGTACCTAATAGACCCAAATGCTTTAAAAGTATTTTTTAACAACGTATTACATTCTGCTACTGTGCCTGTTGTAAGTTCAGCATTTTACATTGGGCATATGTTTGCAACAGTTTGGCTTGCACTCGTTTTCACTGCTTCAGAGGTATTTTCAGACTTTACTGCGTCAAACCTTTGTATCCATAGGAAACACTAGTATGTCATTTTTCAAGTTTCTGTTAAACAGTATGCAGATCTTTATGAACACAGTTGCCTTTAGTTTTATACATTAAAATATCATTTTTAACACATATTCTGTAGACTTATAAATGCAGAATGTATGACTCGCATATGACCACATATTATACATGAGGTTTGAATTCTAACATGAAAAATTTCCTGGTTGTTTTTTCCTCTCATTACAGTTTTTGCTACTGGCATTTTTTAGATTGTTATTGTTACAACATGTTCTAACTTTTTCTTTATTGAGACTTTGCAAGCTGCTTTCTTTTACATACGTTGTTTTCTTCAGGTAATTATTTTAAACTGTGCCGCACACACATGCACAGCTTTTGCTAAGGTTATGACTTTTTCTGTTAATAGCCTGTTTTTGATCTATCAGTTCTTGTACCAAAACCACAAACTTTTGTGAGTTTAATGTATCATACAATTCACCAAGTTCCAAGTGTTTGGCTGTGCTTTCTTCTCAGTAGCATTTGCATTTGTAGTCTCTCTATGGGGCTTTGTACTCTTGTATCAAAGAAATGGTGAATGTCCATCCACCTACAACCCCTTTCTCATTTTTGCTCATGGGGTCATTGTATCACTTCACCAGTGGCAATCATCTAGAGCAAAGGTTTACACCGCTGAGTGGCTATTCCTGCCACGGTAGTTCTTCCAGACCACACACACACACACACACACAGTCACACCTGTGGCCAATTTAGAGTGTCCAATCCACCTACTGCATGTCTTTGGAATCGGGGAGGAACCCAGAACACCTGGGGGAAACTCATGTGAACACAGGGAGGACATGCAGACTCTGCAGAGAAGGCACCCCTTTCGAGAATTGAACTGGGGAACTCTTGCTGTGAGGCGACAACACTCTCCACTGTACCACTGTCATATGTTTTCTAGGCTCACATTAATTCCTGAAATTCTTGTTCTGTTGCCTCTATGGTATATTTTTCTTCCTCATAAATAGTAAGAGTTAAATATTTTCAAGACTGCTTCCCCAGTGAAATGCAGGAATGTGGCATACTGTACCTTTTTTGTCATCTTAGCAATTTGACTTGCAGTGAGGAATAAATCAGATTTATGGATACCAAATGCCAGTATTTGGACAGATTTATATGCTGCAAGAGAATTTATTTTGATTGAATTAAATTTTTGTAGCGAGTTATATTTTTGTATTATTGAACAGACAAACTTTTAAAAGTAAATGTTTTTCTTCATGTGTGCAGGTATATTTTTTCAGATTCTGACAAATATTTCTTCAGCTTTGACTCTTTTTCAACCCCAACTTAAATCTACTTTCCGTCTGCTACCTATGCTCCTTTTTCCTTAGTCCTGTCTTCTCTTTGTGCTTCTGCTTTGGATCGCTCTTTTACGTGATTGTAATGAGACCATTTTATGTTCTTCCCATTGTATTCTTTCCATTGGAACTTTACATGGCCAAGCACTTTCAGATTTTCTTCCTACTGCAAGCGCTCCTTCCCCTTATTTTAAAGATTACTTTTTTCAGGTTTCAAGTCCTTTTTTCTGTGAGGCTACCAGAACTGTATGCATTATTTAAGTGTGGCCTTACAAGTGCTCTGTATATGGTTAGAGTGACATCTGCCTGCCATATGTAAATCTATCCTCATTCACAGCTCAACCCACCATTTTGCTTGGCTTTGTGATAGCTTGGTTATAAGGGTGATGTTAACTCCCAGGTCTTGGTTCTTACCATTTCTGTTTTTGGGCCCCTTGGTCTGTAATTTATTTGTGGATACCCCTGCCCCCATTCAAAGGCCATATCCCTATATTTTTTTCTGATGTCCTGACTGAAATTACTGTTGTACTGTTCTTGACATGGGTTCACACTGCTGATGTCCAACCATGGTACCAAAGCTTTACATTCTTGAGGTCATACGTCTGCATGACCTCAGCTCATAAGTGTATGGATTTATACATGAATATATGAGCATATAACCCAGACTCTTGCTGCCAGCCCAAACACAGGTTCTGCATCCATTGGACTGATCACAGTTTGGTCATTGGTACCACCACTTCATTTGATCGTTTAGTCAGATAAGTGCCCCATTTAGGAAACCTTCCTTTGCCTTTTTTGCTTACATTTTTTTTTTCAAATTTGTTAGATGTGAGCTAGGGTGGTAAGTGTGAGTGCAGTAGGAAGATCCCGTACAAGGACTTGCACACTAACTGCCTTTTCTGTCTAGCCCCAGAGCACGATTACAAGGCCTGTTCTATTCGTCAATCATCTGTTCCCAAAACCCTTGAGTCGAGGCTTTCCTCTCTTCACACCTTACTGAAAACTCAACTTCTTAAATGCCTAGCTCAATCCAAAATGGCAGAATCCGTACCCCTGAACATACCTCTGCTGCAAAAGAAAAAGCTTAAGAGGCCCAGAATAGATAACTCTGTTTAATTTTTTGGATTGTGACATATCAGCTGATGTTATAGAACCAGAGGTACATCAGGTTACCTCTTTTACCCACTACTAAAACATCCATCAGTGGCTACTATGGCTGCTGAGGCCTTGCAGACTTTGGATACTTCAGATTAACTGCAGCTTGTCATTTCTGAGGGCCCTCATGGTATTCCTCAAATATTAGTTAGGGAGGAGATTCCAGGTACTTTAGAAAGATATGGCAGGGATCCAAACCTCTGAGTCTCCTACACGCGGATGTCATACCAAAAAAATCAAAAACAAAAGATTAGGCATGTAGCCTCCCTCACAGTAGCTAGGGGAAGGTAGTGCATTGATTTTTCCCAAGGCTTGTTTAAAGTTATCTTGACTCTGAAACCTCCCTCCTTTGTGTCTCCACAGCCAAAAGCTACACCTCAAAAGTTTACCATTGTATCTTCTTTTGAGGAAGAACAGGATTATGACTCAGACCACTCTTTAGACTATTCCACTCAATTACATTCATCTGGACAAATCTTTTCAGATGAAGAGGATTCCCATTCTCCAGTTTCTCCTGTTGAGGTGGCTTCCTTTGGAGAATCTATCCGAAATATGATGAAACATTTTGAATGGCAGTCTACACAAATTTCTGCTGTACAGAAGAGGTACTTAAGCCTCTTGGAAATGGGCACTCGTGTCCCTTCCCCAGTCCCTGCTCTACTTCAGGTTTGCCAGGATGCCTTTCAGTCAACCTTTTCAGCATTTGACTCTTAGCCGAAAGCTCCAAAAAGACCAGATAGTTTTTATAAGTTACCTGATGAACTTAAGTACTTGTGCAAGAGTCCTGTGGCTGACCCTTCTGTAGTGTCTCTTTCCTCAGACAAACCCTCTAAGCTCCTCCCTAGGGGTAATGCTCTACATATAGAGAAGGACAATAGGGCTTATGGATAGGTGGGCAAAGAAGGTATACATCTCTTCTACCATAGCTTTTAGGGCAATTAACTACAAGACACAAATGACGAAATATTTGATTTCTGTACTTTAGTCCTTGAATAAGGTTATGGTGGACCTTCAAGCTCCAGAATCTAAGCAATAAATGCAGAATCTCCTTTCTCAGTCCACTCAAATAGCTAGATGCAGTATTAAATGCAGTTATGATGTTGTGGATGCCTCTTTTAGAGCAGCAGCTACTGGGTCTGATATTTGCATATGCATGGTTACATAACCAGCCTCTTTCTAAGTACTTCAAGTCAAAACTTTTAGACACTCCCCCTTGGGCAAAGACCTTTTGTTTGGTCCTCAGGCTGTGCTAGTCTTTTCAAAATGCTCCAAGACTATAAAAATTGCAGGCAGATTCTACTTTTCTCAGTTCCTAGATTCCATAGGATCTGCCCATCTAAATTTCCACCTTTCTTGGAGAGGATCCCAGGATAACTCAGAAACCTAGAAAAACTCCTAGGGAAAGGTACTATGTCAAAGCTCATAGAGAATCTTCATCTGAGAGGCCTCCCTTCAGAAATAAAAAAATATGTGACTACCTTCACAACACCCCCTCCCTTGTCCTTAGTCCCCTTAACCCTCTTTCCAAAAGACTATCACTCATCCTGGTCTTGTGAGAAATAATTACTACAGGTAAATAGATTCTGTTCCTCATCAAGTATGGTTATGCCATATCCTGGGAAAACGTTCCTCCCCTCAAATGCATGCTACATCAACCTCACAATTGGCTTTCTGTACTTCCTCCCATTATTCAAGACTTCTTAAATCAGGGCACCATTGAACAAGTCCCAGAAGACTTTGAGAAATGCCCTCTACTCTAGAATTTTTCTGGTGCCAAGAAAATGACAATGGAGGCCAATCCTAGACATTTACCTTCTCAACACATTCTTTAAAGTACTAACTTTCAAAACACTTCTCTTCACACCCGATTGCCTTTTATTATCCCTGGACCTGAAAGATGCCTGCATGCACATACCTATTCATCCTTCTTGCAGGAATTTTCTCAAGTTTTTCTCTGGCTCATTGCACTTTCAATTTATTGCTTTGCCTTTTGATCTTTCCGCAGCAAAAAGGGCGTTCACAAAGTGTCTATCACTAGAGTTAGCATTCAGCTGCACTTAAGGAGTTCAGATCTTTCTTACCTGGATGACCTGCTGCTCCAGGCTCTGTTCCCAGGCATTCTTCTCCAGCCTTTAGTTTCCAAGTCCTGACAAAATCTGTGATTTGCAATCAACTACAAAAAAAACCATGTGGTTCCTATACAGGACCTGGTTTTCCTGGGTTGCAGACCGGACATAAAGGAAATGTATGCCTTCCTCCCTCAGGAGAAGGTTCAGAGCCTGTCCAAATTCTTCCTAGATCTGTCATCTAACTGCATGGCAAGGGAGATCCTAAGAACTTGGGTTACTTTGGTGGAAGAAGCAAGTCAATTTCAACGCAGGACTTCCCTTTACATCCCCTCCTCCTTTTCAAGAAATTCACACAGACTGTTCCGACGAGGCATGGGCGGCATGGACAGGATCACACTGGGTACAGGGCGGATGGCAATCGCCATTTCTGTAGAAACATCAATTTTAACGAAAGGAGGGCTCTTCTGCAGGAATTACAGACCTTCTCTCACCTTTGGAAACCCGGTCTACTCTTAGTGTAAATGGACAAGCACCATAGTCGTGATACATAAACAGTGAGGCACAAGATCTTACCATTTGTGCATGTTAGCACTCAGCTGGACATCACTCTTACAGCCACACATATTCCCTCACAGGACAGTGTGCTGGCAGACTTCCTAAGCTGCTCCTTGGAGGACCCCCATGAATGGACCCTGAACAGATCAAGACAGTCGCTCATCAGTGGGGCACTCCACAGATAGACCTCTTTATACCATCAATCAACCTTCAGCTCCCCCAGTTCTGCACCAGGGAACCTTGTTCCTCAGCCTGGGGGACAGATACCTTCTTACAGTGGACATGGAAGTTACCTTATGACTTCTCTCCACTGCCTGTACCTCCAGAATTATTCCAAAAGCACAAAAAGAAGTATCAAAGCTTCTTTTACTCGTTCCATTCTGGCCAAAACAACACTGGTTTCCCCTGCTATTTCACCTAACAAAATATGTGTACAACCAGACCTTAACTCTCAACAAAAAGGATTGCTTTTTCACCTAAATCTGTCCTCACTTATCCTGACTATGTATGTGGCTAATAGGATTCTAATTTGTCCAAGGCACCTATTCTCTGAGGAGGTTGATCAAGTCTTGCAGGCAGCGAGGAGACTCACTTCAAGAAAATATTACACAGCTATATGGAAAAGATTTTCTCATTGGTGCCTCAAACACAGTCAGGACCCACTCTTATCACAGGCTCCCTGCTGCCCTACAATATCTTTGTGAACTACTTTATTTAGGCTTGGCTTGCTCTTCTATCAAAGCTCATTTGTCGGCCATCAATGCCTGCTTGTCTTTCAACCCACCTGTTATGGCCAGAGCGGAGGTCTTGCTATTCCTGAAGGGAGCCCTCCATCTTAACACATCAAGGAAAACCATCTCCCCTCCTTGGGATCTCAGTTTTGTGCTAGAGAGGCTTCATTACCCCCTCTGAACCAGCTTCTTCTGCGACTTTAAAATTCTGCACTTGGAAAACTATTCTATTCTTGGCTTCTGCTCAGTGTGTGTCTGAGCTACAGGCTCTCACAGCCATTCCACCTTTTCTTATTTTCCACAAGGACAGGGTGACTCTTAAAGCTAAGCCATCATTCTTACCTAAGGTAGTGAACGAGGTGTCCCTCAGTCAGGATTTTCACCTACCCATCTTCTTTCTCAACCCCCAAAATAGTGGGAAATAATTCTCCATTCTGTGGACATTCACAGGCAACTGAGATTTATGTAGACAAAACTAAATCTTTCAAAAAGACCAACCATCTGTTTTTATCCTTTGAGCTCTAAACTGGGCTAGCCGGTCTGCAAAGAAGCTGTTGCCACTTGTATCTCAAAGGCCATATCCTTCTGCTGTTTTGACTATGGTAAGTTCTGGCCTTCCTGCCTAAAAGCTCATTCTGTTATAGGGCAGTGGCTTCCTCAGGAACCTTTCACAAAGGATCTTGGAAATTGCTGCTTGGTTCTTTGTGCACACCTTCATCAGAAACTACAAAACTGGTGATTTTTCCAGGTCCAGGGCTGCTTTTGCAATGTCTATCCTGTCTGGACTGCTGTACAGCTCATTTATTCATTAGCCAACCAATACTGCAACAGTAATTTCAGTCAGGACATAGTACATTTGTGTAAGAAGTGTAGCATAACAGTAGATGTCCTACTGATAATTGTTGCAGTATTCATTCAACCTCCTTCCCCTCTACTCTTATTTACCTCAACTTCCTTCTTTTTCTCCCTCTGCTTTAAGCATTACTCTGTGGATGAAAAGGAGAGAATGTACGTCCCTATTAGAGCTTAACCCATCCTAGCTGACCAGTCTCCCTATCTCAATAGTCTTCAGGCTGCTGGCTTGAAGATCGTCATAGGTACATGCCGATCCATCCATATATGTACCTCTACCCTTGGGAGCAAAGGCCATGAGTTGGATGTATGACCTTTGGATGATACGGCTTTGGTACCCTTGCCAGAATTCAGTGGTGACAACCCATATGTCAGCAATACTGTAACAGTTATCAGTTGGACATCTACTGTTATGGTAAGTTCTTAAGCAACTGTACTTTTTTATGTCCTAGTTTTTACTACTGATTGTGCCAGCTTTAGCCAGTCCCATGACATAACATTAACATCACGGACAGATGCTCCATTTTTGGTCTTATTGTCAAATTGTTGTGACCATGTTATTCATTTTTCAAGTCATGATAAAATATGCTAAACAGAATTCTCCCACTACAGACCTACAAAACTTTCTATTGGGTGCCAGCTTTTCAGTGTATATTGTGCCTTAATCATGATTCATTACTTATTATCTGTCCAGCAGTTCTCTATCCACCATGTCAGTTTGTTCCGCTCACCAGTCTTTAACTTCCTTCTTTGTAGCACTGTATTGGAAACAGTACAAGTCCATGTGTACCACATCCATTGGGATCCCTTTGTCTTTGTCCAGTATGTCTCAGAAATAGAACTGCATTAGTTTAGCTTTTTTTTTTTTAATTGTGCATTTCTTAGGCCACTGAGTTCCAGAAATTAAACCAACCTACCCTGCACATTTCTTTACATTGCTTTTCCACGTACTGAAGTTAAGCCATCATGACTGCAACTGGTTAGGTCCTCTATTGGCTCTACTTTTCTGCTGCTACACTGTTTTAGCCATCTGCTAGCTCTTCAGTCCACTATGGAACCCAAGGAAAGTCTATGTAATCTACCAATTACTGTCTCACACCTTGCTTCTGATTAAGCTTGGCATACAGTGGGAGCCATTTAATCAGTGTTGATGGCATATTACGCTTGAACACTCATTTGTGAACACTTCCCATGTTACTTTTCCATTAGCTCTACTCCATCCTATTCCTGCTTAGACCTGTCTTACATACTGATGTTCTGTCATCTCACTCTTTTGTGATAACAGAGATAAAGCAAAGTACTTAGACGAACTGCCCCCTTCATGCATAGAAGAAATGGCAGCTCCGTCACTTCCTTTGTATGAAAAGGACAAAACCTCATGGCTAAGTCATTTGATATAATGTGACTGCATATGGGAACAATCAAAAGTAATAAAGTAAAAGGGAATACTTTATTTGAGATAACTTACTGTTATATGGAAATCTGGAAGGTGCACTGAAAAGGCCTGCTGTATAAAATGCAGCTAGAAGATAATATAGGCAGCCCACAATTAGAGCTAAAAGCTGTAGTTTCAGTTTTGCTAAGAGAGTTCCAGACCTAGACTCTAGAAAGACTGCAGGCTGATGCTACAATCTGTAAGATACTCTGTAGCAGTGATTTAAGAATGAATTTTCATAAACAAAGCTTCAGAATTTTTTATGTAAAATTACAAAATGTAGCTATAGAGTCTTTGAGAGAGAGTATGGACGTGAAAGGAAAACAAAAATGAAAAATGTGTGTCAGAATCTTTGGAGTGTGTGCATGGGTTGAATGGGACAACATTTTATATTATTTCATTTTTTCTCTTCCCCACAGCCAAACATCAGCTTTGTCCCAATGCCCCTGACCTATATAAAGTCTACCTACCTCTCCTGATCATACTCAGACTTGCTCCATAAGAACATTAGGGTCACCTGGGCTGTAGTTTGGGCTTTATCCCTCTAAGCACCAGTGCTGGCTTGTAATACGACTTTTTGATAGTGTCTTGGATGTAAAACGTCTAAGGCCATTCGAAGTGCCTATTGAGTCATGTCTCTCAAGCCAAGCGCTCATATGTTGACGTCCAAATCCAGGTGTGCTGTGTCCCCTAGATTTCAAGAAAAAAAGGAGACTTTGGGCCATACACTGATATTTTATTTATTTAGTTAGTTAGTTAGTTACTGATATTTGATTACCAGTAAAGTCCGACTAGGTAGGAGCCCATTTTCAGCGGAGGCCTGGGGAAAAAGCTCCAAAGTAGTAAAAAAACATTTTAAGAATAACAATTTTTCAGTCTTTAAAGATAATACAAAAAACAAATAGTTTAATTATATAAATTAGACATAATATGAAAACATTGGTTAAGAAAAGATACAAGTTATACAACAATGATTTAGTAGTTAGAGAAATTGTAGCCAGTTTATAGAGAAAGGTAAGTTAGTATGATGCAAACAGGAATTGAAATATAAAGTGAAAGAAAAACAGGCTTATGGTATATTTAGAGAGAACATCAGGGGAGAGAAATTGATAGAAGTAAGAAAGTGAGTGAAGAAGGGAGAGTAAGGAGAGCATAAGGTATGACTGTGTTTGTCCATGTTTAGGGATATAGTTTACCTTGGTGTTGAGCAAAACAGAACCAGATTTTGGATAAGAAGTCTTTTAGAATGGTTTTGAAGAATGGAAGGGATGGTATTGCCCTGATGGATACAAATAAGGAGTTTCAGGCCTCCACAACATGGTACAAGTACAGACAATGCCTAGCAGATTTGATAGGTTTGTGGACAGGCAGGGGGCTATTATATATTAGGCTTGTTGGACTTGATACTATCTCATATGGACGTGATTAATCTTGACTCTTATTGGCAGTGCAGTGTAAGCTGATAGCTTTGACAAAGTTTCTGCATTCAAAGAATATCACTCCATATTTCTTCCAGTCAGGCTGAAACTTTGGATATCCTTTGGTACAAACATTTATGCTTCCCGTGAAAAAGTGTATAATAATACATATTAAGGATATAAAACTGTTAAGTACATATACCAGATCTTGAGTTCCATCTTTGAGGCCAACCACATATATTTAATCGGATATCAGTCCTGCATTTCAAGGGGGGAAAACGACAAGTTTGAAAAAACATTTATTATGCTTGTTGGGCTTGATTTAGTAATGACACGTAACTGGCAGTAAGAGTAAAAAGCTTTTTATTTTTAAGAGTTTCTCCCTACTTCATGTATCCAGGGTCAGAGTCTGGTTTAGTAGTGAGTACACATAAGTTGTTTCCAAAAGAACACAAGACAGTTTGCATACAGAAGAAATTTATATTGGGCACATTCTCTAGAATCTGAACATTAATCACAAAAGTGGACACACACAGAGCAAAAGTCAAAATGTACATCAGGAAGTTGGAACCTTGTTAAACAGTTTTAGGTACCTCCTGTCAGCACATTTTTACAAAATCTGCTTGTAGCTTAGTGAAGATACCAGATGATGTATACAAGTCGATTAAGAAGACTTTGTGCAATTATGTTACTGATATTTTCCTGCTCAGTAAGGCCTTTGTATGTTTTTTTTTAGTGCCCTTTGTACAGCTTCCTGTTGCAGCAGTGCAGGTATGTTATAGCATACCAGTGGGGCTTAAGGGCATACTATGACTTAACTGCAGCAAGCAGGACATTATGCTTGAAGGAATAAACTCTATCAAAGCTAAATCCTTTCACTTTTAATATGATTTCATTCCTTCCTTCCTTTTTATGGTTCAGCAATATTCATTATTCTTGTGGCCGTAGCTGTGAAAGATAACAGTGGATCACCAAGAAGAACCAGCTCAGGGTTGAATAGACATAAACTAGTTAATGACTGCCTTTTGTATATAGAATAATTTTATTAGTAATGAACAGGCAAGCAAACCTTTTATCTCTCAGTAATATTGCTCACTTCAGCCTGATTATATCCACAATGATGCTTTGCTTCATTTACTATATCTACCAGTCTACCCTGTTTTTCATGGTCTATCTGTCCATACTCCCTTAGAGCCTTCCAGTGTTTTTAGTCATTCATTCCTTTTCCCTAACACACACACACACACACACACACACACACACACACACACACACACACACACACACTGATGTAACTGCTTTAGTCTCTTTTTGGCTCCCAGACTCTTGTCTTGAATCTAGCCTTTTCAGTATACCATTTGTGACCTTTTCTGTCCATCCCTCAGTCCTTCTTATGTTGTTGGAAGTCTTTTGCCTGCCAACTACATGTTTGGTGCATCTATATTTTTTTCTGTCTCTGTTTCTCCTCCAGCATATCTCAATTCCCAGCCTTACTAGGTTTTCATCATAACTTATCCTTTCCACTTAAGGTCTCACCAGAGCTGTCTGCAATTAAGTCATGATGTTTGTTACCTTGGTGTTTTCTTAATTTCCCTTGGCTTTATTACCTGGCATTTTATTGGGCTCAGTGATCACCTTTTTTGCACTATGTCTTCATGAGGTGATCTTTACTCCCAGATTATTTTCCCTCTTAGTATTTCAGGTTATACCACTTCATTTTCATTCACCACCTGGTCTATTGACCCAAACTGTGTTGCTTTACTGCAAGCAATGTAAAGTTTCATTGTCCTCTATTTCTTCCTATAAGCCATTCTACAGCTCTCATAAAACTTCACTGTCAACTGTTGCCTCAGCCTGAAAGCCATTCTGTATCTCTGATCAGACTTAACTGATGCTTTTCTTCAGTAATAACTGTCTCAATTTTTGCATTTTCCATGAACAGGTTGATCATTTTTTCTGTTGCTGACGAAATGTTTCACACAAACACATGCGATAATTCAGGACCAGTGTTAAGCACTTTGGGCTGTCATTGATCACTTCCTTCACCTCACAGTCTTTCTATCCAATAACTCTATAATATTCTAGGTCCCCACTTCGGTACTACTTAGTGCCTCACTATTGGAGAAACTAAGTTGAATGCTTTGCAGAAATCTAAGCAGGTTATTTCCAATGAATGTCTTATTCACCTCAATTGCCACACAGTCAGTTGACTAGATCTGGTTTGACTGGCATGACCTGCTTCATTGTTGATTGTGCAGGTAGTTGTCTACTACTGCATTTGTTAAAAGAAACAACCAGTCTACCTGTAAAACTCATGTTCATGATTTTTTTCTGTTGTGATGTTAAGTTGAAAAAGTCTATAGTTTCCTGGAGCCTTCCTTGAAAAATCTCTCTTGCAATGGTTCTGTTGCTTGTTTCCAGTCTCATGATACATCCCCATTTTTCCAGGTATGGGCTTTACAATACTGCTTGTGGTCTTAGTTTTTTAGCAATATCCATGAAGATTCAATGGGGGAAGATCATATGGTCTTGGTGATTTGTCCCTTATGAGTTGCCTTTCTAAATCTTTCTTGATCAGCCACACCTCTGTTCCATTTGGTAACTCTTCCATTCTTTCGCACCCTCTCACATTAGCACATTGTCCTTGTCATAAGCAAATACATTTTCCCTCCCTTTCTTGAGCTCTTCATATCCTAACCACCTTCTTGTGTATTTCCACATATTTGGAATATTTTTTTCTGTCTTTTTTCCCACCCTGCAAGCTCTTTGCAACTCAGCTTTTACCCTCTTTATAGCCATATCATCTTTATCCGTTGCTATTTCAGTAGTCACTCTTCCCTTTTCTTTTTCTGTCTCCTCTTCACTTTTGTCTTTTCCTTAAGTGCTTCTGTAACTTAATCATTAAACCATTTCAGTTGCATCCCCTTTCTTGACTGCTATTCTTCCTTTCATATCATTTTTCATGCTTCCTGTATTCTGTTCTTGATGTGCTTCCATGGATCATTTTGTGTTCTGTTGCTACCAGACTCTTGTGTATATTAACTCTCCTTGCAGACCCGGGCATCAGTTATAGTTCCTTCTCCCTTCCTTTCCACACAGCATGAACCACATAGATGCATGAGTGTTGCTGGATTTGGGATTCTCTCCTCTAAAACTCGTGTATTTTCTCAGCTTTTTTGATTACGCAATAAATTATTGTCCTACTGCACAGCTGGGCAAAGCACACATCTTACCTGAAGGTGCAGTAACGTTGTAGATGTTTAGTTTAAGTACCCTGCATGGGGATATGTGGGGTTTCAATTGTGTCTTTTAAAATTTTGTTGAATACTCTTTTTGCAACTGTTTTATTCATTTTATCACTTTTCTCTGAATTGGCAGAGATCATTCCTCATTTTAGCAGCTTTCGTAATCTGGTTAAATTCTACTTGGGCTAGTGTCATTATTACGAGGATTTTTCTCGTAAAAGTTACATTGACACCTTTCAATACACTCTAGGCTGATGCAAGTCACATACAAGTGCTTCTGTTCACCTTTTGTCTTCTTCTATAATTCTTTCATTTATTTGGCGTCATCGTATTTGTATCTGCATGTGGTCTGTAAATTGTATTGATTCATAGCCTAGTACCAACCTATGAACCTATCAGCCCTAGGGCCTATACAAGCCTAGCCATAACAATTCCCTGGCTATTTCTTCCCACATTATTTACTTTCCTGGACTCCTGTCTAGCAGGGCGACTGACGTGATCCCTGGGGTGAATTTCCTTTCTCCCATCCAATCGTCAAGGTTCCTCTTGAAGAGGTCCAAAGAGGCACTCTGCTTGACATGTATGGGCAATCTATTCCAGAGTCTGGGGAGTCTCTGGGTCAGGAACCTATCCCTCCAGCATGTTTTGTTTATTGTGATGACAAGGTTTAGATCCCTGGGCGTGTAGCTCTGAGGGATTGGGATTTCTTTAAGTGTAGCATGTCCAACAGCTCCGGGTTTGACATGGCCTTGTATGTTAAGCAGAGATCGCCTCTGAGTAGACGATATGTGACAGAGTATAGCTGGAGATTTTTAAGGCGGTCAGCGTAGGGCATCTGCTTTAGGCCTGTGATTCTTTTAGTGAGGTATTTCTGAGGCCTTTCCAGTTGTTGCAGATGTCTTGAGAGGTACATACCAAATGGGGCGTTGTATTCTATAATGGGTCTAATGAGGGATGAGTACAGTGGGACAATGACCTCCTTTTTCTGGATGAAAAGCCCTTTGTGATGAGGTGTGCCACATAGAAGGATTTCCTGACTGTTGTGGCGATGTGGTTATCGAAGGTGAGACCACTGTCCACCTGAGTCCCTAAGTCTCTTATCACACTTTCTGTGTTTAGTGTACTGCCACCTATATGGTAATTCATGGATACATGTTTTTTTCCCAAAGGGGATAACAATACATTTCTTGGCATTGAGCCTGAGCCCATGGCTCTGGCACCAAGCATCTGTTTCTGTAAGGCCCTTTTGTAGAGTATCCACATCATTTGGGGATTCAATAATGGCTCCCAGTTTGCAGTCATCTGCAAACTTTGTTAGCCAGAGTCCCTTAGTGTTGACCTGTACTTCAGAGAAGTAGATGCCAAACAAGAGCGGCCCCAGGACTGAACCCTGAGGTACTCCACTTGTCACTTGTCTGGAGCTGGATTTGGAGTTGGCTACTTTTACAGTGTGGGTTCTATCAGTAAGCCATTTAGCAACCCATTGGGTGACATAGGGATTAATACCCAACTTAGTAAGTTTATCTATGATTCCAGAGTGGGGGATGGTGTCAAAGGCCTTGGCAAGGTCTAGATAGGCTGTGTGGACCACCTTACCCTTGTCCATCCATCATGATTCATGTATTGTTTTTCTAATTTATGGAAACTTTCCTCGTGTTTTTCCTTCCCACCTTTTTCCTCTCTTGAGCACTGCAGTCCTTTCCTTACATACACTGTAGTTGCAGCATTGCACCTATTTTTCTAAGCAAAGCATAACCCATAATCTTTATGCTCTTTGACCTTGAGGGGTTCAGACAACTGGTGCAGGTCTGTGCCAGAAATCTAAGGCTATGAGGAGAGAGGTCAGAGGTGTCTAAGGGAAGGTGATGATTAATCAGCAGTTATATCATACAGCCTGCACTGTTGGCAAAGAGGGTTACAGCCCAGGTGACTGGACTTTTCAGATTTGGCAGTTGACAGAATAGGCAGGGTTTGATGAAAATGCCATCCCGGCAGGTGGGGAAGGAAATTGGTTTCTGTCCATTTCATGATGCTGCTGAAATGACAGTGCTTTGGTTAGAGAGCATAGTCCGTGAGCAATAGAGAACAGAGTGGAGTAGTTGGTCTTTGCAGTGATGCAAATGTTTGTGTTGCCACCAAGAGATGGGGGTTAGTCACCATTAAATGCCTTAATTACTGGATTGCTGGAGAAGTTATGGATCTGGAGGACAAAGGTCCTCTTTGCTAGGGAGCAGATGGTCTTGAGGGTATTGGGGGGGTGGCTTAATGGTCAACAAAGCTGAGGGGTGAAATGCACAGAAAAATAAACTGTGGTTATTACATCACTGTGTGGTGAAGTTGGGAGGAAGGCTAGTAAATCAAAGGCAGAAACATTTACATGGAAATGCAATGGGGTCAGGTAATACTGGCATAGTAAGGAGCTCAAATATGAGTTGGAGTCTGAAAGCAAACTGAGGAACAAACTAGAGGAATGGATCATGAACAGGGTACTGCAGGTTTTGGAACAGGGACTGCAGAAAATGCAGAAAAGAAAGATGAAAGCCAGTGTTATGTTTAAATATGAGGCTTGCAGTTGGGTGAAAGTGAGGCCATACAAGGGGTAGAAAGGAAGGGCTGCAGAGATTGGCATGAAGAACAAAGGGATTTGAAGGGTAATAAAGAAGTTGAGACAGCAACAACACATAGGTTCATAGGTTTATACTAGGCCATCTGCCCTAAGGCATTTATAAGCCTAGCCTAAAGTTTTGTGGCTTACGCCACCCCTTATATGAAAAAATACTGTGCCCATTAGTTTGTTGTGCCTCTGTCCAGCAGTGACACAGAGATGATTCCCGGGGTAAACCTACGATCTCCCATCCACAGGTCAAGATTTCTCTTGAACAGAGCCAGCGAGGTGCTCTGCCTCACATGGACTGGGATTTTATTCCACAGCATAGGGAGTCTCTGAGTGATAAATCTATCCCTCCAGCACGTCCTATTTATATCCGTGCTAAGGTTTAAGTCGCTTGCTCTAGTGGTTTTGTGGATTTGGATTTTTTGAGGTGGAGCATGTCCATTAATTCCGGGTTGGACATGGCCTTGTATGTCAGGCACATGACACCTCTGAGCAGACGGTATGCGACTGAATAGAGCTGGAGTTTCTTCAATCTGGCAGCATATGACAGATTTTGGAGTCCCTTTATCCTTTTGGTGAGGAACTTTTGGGGTCTCTCCAATTGCTGCAGATGTCGGGTGAGATACATCCCGAATGGGCCATTGTACTCGATCACTGGTCTGATAAGTGAAGAGTACAGGGGAACAATGACCTCACTAGATCTGGATGTGAATCCCTTCATGATCAGGTGGGCAATGTAGAAGGTCTTTCTAACCACTTTAGCAACGTGAGTGTCAAAAGAAAGGCCACTGTCAACCTGGGTCCCCCGGTCCCTGATAAACTTTTCTGTGCTTAGTGGATTGCCACCTATATGGTAGCTTGGGGTTACCTTGTTTTTCCCCAAGGGTATGACTATACATTTTTTGGCGTTTAACTTCAGGCCATGGCTCTGGCACCAGCTGTCTGTTTCCATGAGTCCCTTCTGAAGGATATCCGTGTCCGATGCACTTTCCACTATGGCGCCCAGTTTGCAGTCGTCTGCAAACTTTGTCAGCCAAAGTCCTCCCATGTTGGCCTGTACTTCTGAGAAGTATATGCCGAACAATAGGGGGCCAAGGACCGAGCCCTGTGAGACACCACTTGTGACCGGCTTGGAGTCTGACATAGCGCCAGCAACTCTAACCCTGTGGGTTCTGTCCTTAAGCCAGTTTGCAACCCATCTTGTGACATATGGGTTTACATTTAAGCTGGTAAGTTTTTCTACAATACCCGAGTGGGATATTGTGTCGAAAGCCTTTGCAAGGTCAAGGTAGGCTCAATGGACTGCCTTTCCCTCACCAATGGCCTTGGTGACTGTTTCGAAGAAGTCGACCAAGTTCAAAAGGCATGATCTGCCCTTGACGAAGCCAAACTGGGTCGGGTCCAATGTCTGCAAGTCCCCTATATCTTTGTTTATGAGCTCCATTATGATCCTCTCCATAGCTTTGCAGACTAGACTTGTTAAGCTTATGGGGCGGTAATTACCAGGGTCCGTAGAGGCACCGCCTTTGTGGAGTGGGACCACAGTTGCCGTACGCCACTCCTTGGGCACGTATCCTGTGGTAAGGCTGAGATTAAACAGCTGCCTTATGTGCGGGTTTAATTCCTCATTTAGCTCGTGTAGCACACAGCCGGGGACACCATCCGGTCCCATTGATGCTGTGTTTTTAGCTTTAGAGAGAGCAGCTTTCACCTGCGCATTTGAGATGTCTGGGAGGCTACACTCCGCTGGGATAGTTATCTCTGCTTTAGGGGCGGGGGGTGAAGTTTGCACTGAACCTGTCTGCCAGTATGTTGGCAATGTCTGTGGGTTCAGTGATTTTTGTATCATTTTGGACTAATTCTGAGTATATCTGGGAGTTTCCACCCAGGTTCCTAACATAGCTGAAAAAGGCCTTATGATTGTCCTTTGAATCCATGGCAATTTTTCTCTCAAAATTGGCCTTAGTTGATTTTATGAGTGCTCGTATTTTTTTACTAATAATGATCAGGGGTGACTTCCCTTTTATGGATTTTGTTCTATCATGTAATAGCTTTCTCCTTTTATTGTAAAATTTGTTAATGGCTGGGGTCCACCAGACTGGACGTTTGCCCTTTGTGGAAAGAGTCTTGGTTTTATTTGGGATTGCCTGATCCATGCAGTCCTGGAGGTGTTCATAGAAGGCATTTGTAAGGGCTTCCGCAGCTTGGGTTGTGGTTTCCACTGGCTCAGGGGCCTTGAAGGATACCACACCAGTCTTGAGTAGTGTGAAGTTTGCTTTAGAGAAGTTCTTCACTGTGGTCTTTTGTTTGGGGTGGGGGCGGGATGTGGATTTCCAGTGAGATTAGTTTATGATCAGATCTCACCAATGAGGGATATACTTCCGGTGTGGAGCATTTTGTCCCCATGTTTGTGATAATGAGATCTAGTATATTTTCTCCTCTCGTGGGAACAGTAACTAGCTGTTCCATGGCATTTGAATTAATGAACTCCAGGAACCGTTGGGCTAGAAAGTTAGGGCTTGAGTAATGTTCCCAGTCTATATTCGGGTAGTTGAAGTCACCCAATATTGATGGTGTTTGGAGATACATTTATACCCTCCAGTGTCTTCAGGAAGGCTGTGTGGGGTTCCTGAGTTTGAGAGGGTGGCCTGTAGCATGCTACAATTTGTAGAGCAGTTTTGCCTATGGTTAGTTGCACCTGGATGGTTTCAGAAGCTTCGTGCGTTGCCACCAACCTGGAGGTGTGGGTATCCTTTAGGAATATGGATACACCCCCTCCTTTTGTGGTGTGGTCTGGGTTTTGGGGCCGGAACGCATGATATGAAGTAAAACCTAATAGTGCCGGGGTGCTCTCAGGAGCCTTGAACCAGGTTTCAGTTACAGCACAGACATCGATGTTCTCCATACTGAGAAAGGCCTTGAGTGCGTGCATTTTGAGATTTAGACTTCTGGCATTGAGCAGCATTACCCTCAGTTTCTTCCCATTTTTGTTTTCTAGGGTGGTAGGTTTAGAATTTGAGCCTTGCCTAAAAAAGGCACTATGGGGGTGGCAAGAGCCTTAGCCAATATCCGGAATCCCATGGGTGAAAGATGCAAGCCGTCCCTTGCGAAGCAGCGTGGCTTGTCAAGCATGTCATCCCAGGCAGACAGACACTGGATCCCCTTTGAATGACACCAGACATTAAGCCAATTGTTAAAGCTGATCATCTTGTCTCTATATTGTGGCATCATTCTTGGTGAAGGAAGGATACTGCTCAGGGTCAGGGTCATACCTGCCTGGGCTACATAATCAGAGAGCTCCTCTATGTCTCTTTTCATGTAGTCCAGGGAGGTACGTCTCAGGTCGTTCACACCAGCATGGACAATGACTGTGTCATATTTGTACTTGCCATGGAGTGACCAGTGCTTGTGTTATGTGGCGGATTCTAGCACCCGATAGGCAGCTTACTGTGACCCTCTCCTTGTTCAGCCTGGTGAGTGGGGCGTCAGTGTGTCTGACTATGGAGTCACCTATGACAAGTATGTTTGGTGTTGTATTTGGCCTTAAGGGCTGTGACTGCTTTGCACACTGATTTTGTGGTTTATGTGTTGCTTGTGGGGTGTCTTGAGGTAGCAGTTGTTTGGGTGTCTGCTTTGGAGGCCTCTGCTGTTTAGGTAAATTTTACTCAGAGCCTCAGTATGTCTTTGTGTGTTTATGTGTTTGATTCAGTGGTGTGGTAGCATTATGTGAGGCTGGTTTTGTGGTGTGTGTAGTTGCCTTCTCCTCCTGTCTGGTCTTGCCAGTCCTGAGTTGAGAGAGCTCAGCCTCCAGTTTGGCTAAATAGCTGCATCTCTCGCAAGTATTTGTGTTATGTGGGAGGAGGAGAGGGTTGTCTGTGTACATGAGGCAGTTATAACATTGCCTCAAGATTCCCAGATTCACCAGCTGGACCGGAGAGGAGATTGACAACTGACCTTTGGACATGCTAGAATAATATTGGGAATTCCTTAATAATTGAAAAGAAGGGCCAGTGGGGAGTGAGGGTGTAGTGCTGACTTATATAATTGCTTTAGTGAGCAAGTGCCAGGTAACTTGAGTGCAATGTGTTACAAGTAACTAAATGCAAAAATGACAAACAGTAACTTTCTTTTAAGTGAAACAAGGAAATAAGTACAGTAAGCAATGCAGATATCACTAGTGATCCACAGAAGTGCTGAGAATCTGCGTATTAGGTGGAATTAGCGTTCCAGGGAAATAACAAGCAAGCAAACAACAAGCATATAAACAAAGCTAGATTCAGCAGGCCTGGATCTGGTCTATGCTACAGCAAACATGGTGTACCAATTTCAGTAAGATACAGTTCAAATATTCAGGCACTATAAACCTTTAACCAGAAATTCCCAGCTCAGAAGGGCAGAGTCCAGCCTCTTCTCCCACAAGAGTGCAGACCACGAACCTTCTTAATGTAAAATAACTGGCCTGAAGCCTAAGTGCTTAAACCAGAGCTAATACACTTGGACACTGGGCTCTCAATCAGCAGTTCCCAACTTAGAAGGATGAAAGCTACCTGTCCTGCCACCACAGTGCTTGCCACAAACCTTCCTAATGTAAAACAACTGGTCTGAAGCCCAAGTGCTTAATCCAAAAGACTTAGAATGATGGCTACACCTTAATCAAGTTACAACCAAGCAGTAATAAATACAAGTGAATACTTTAGAGAATGTCTGGATTAGTGCTCAAGTTACACAAACAAAGCTAGATCCAGCAGGCCCGAATCCAGTCTGTGCCACAGCAAACAAGGTGCACTAACTTCAGTAAGAAGCAGTTCAGATATGCATGCACTATAAGCCTTTAACCAGAAATTCCCAGCTCAGAAGGGCAGAGTCCAGCCTCTCCTCCCACAAGAGTGCAGACCACGAACCCTCTTAATGTAAAATAACTGGCCTGAAAGCCTAAGTGCTTAAACCAGAATTAATACACTTTTAGAATAACAGACACTGAGCCCTCAGTCAGCAGTTCCCAACCTAGAAGGATGTAAGCTACCTGTTCTGCCACAACAGTGCAGACCACAAACCCTCTCAGTGCAAAACAACTGGTCCGAAGCCCAAGTGTTTAAACCAAAAGGCTTAGAATGAGTTACACCAAGCAGTAATAAATACAATTGAGTATTTTTAAGATGATGCAAAAGTAAAATGAAGTAGGTAGAGACACAAGTACAGTAAAAGCAGATGATTTTTTTTTTTTTTTTAATCTGAACAAGTGCTGAGATCAAAGAAACAGATTTGAGTGCTGAAACTAGAAAACTGGCTAGTTATAAGAAAAAACAAGCTAGAAGGCTTCCCTCAAACACAGAAGGGCTTGGGGGCTCAGAAGCCTACAAATAGTCTATACCACTTAACAGGAAAGGCAGGAAATAAGCTTAATTTTTTTTTGTCCGTTTCCCAGAAGCTCTCTTTGTACACAGTAGGAGTGCCTGAAATCAGAATATGATCTCACTGCACTCAGTTGAGTGAGCAAATGAGATGGGCCCAGAGGCAGGCTGAGGGGCGGGCAGTTTCAAAGCCACTAAGATTAACACCAAAACAAAAACAGGGAGGGTGGGTGGAAATACCTGAAGAGCAGAGTTAAAACTGCCAGTTCAGTTAAATATTCCTTCAACACAGTTTAAATCAAATTAAATACTGTATTTTTTTTTTTTAAAAAGTGCAGATAAAGGTACTTAAATTCTCTTATACGTCCAGTTGAATATAACCAAGTTCTTAGCCAGCCAAAGCTGAGGTTTTTAAGCAGAAAATATTTCACACTGTACCACTTAAATAGGCAAGGACAGGAAATCAAAGAATGTGGCTACCCCTGTAATTACTAGCAAATAACAAAATTCAGCAAACAAACACTAACTTCAGTTCAGGTTACTGAAGAGCAGAGTTAAAGCTGCCAGTTCAGTTAAATATTCCTTCAACACAGTTTAAATCAAATTAAATACTGTATTTTTTTTTTAAAAAGTGCAGATAAAGGTACTTAAATTCTCTTATACGTCCAGTTGAATATAACCAAGTTCTTAGCCGGCCAAAGCTGAGGTGAAGTAAAGCTGGCAGGAAGGCAGGGATGAGGGGTTCAGTCTTTTTTTGTGTTTATAGTGGAATGGAAGGAAGGTTTTACCCTATAAGGCTGAGAAGAAATAAGAAGGAAATTATGAAAGTCAGGGAAAGAATAGGAATACTGAACAGAAATTATAAAAGACATTAAAAAGAACAGAGCTTTTTAATGGATACTTTACCGTGAAGGAACAGGAGCTGCCAGCTGGGTGGGAGTTAGGGGCATACCATGCTGAGGATGGAGGTAGACTAGAGTGGGAAGAGCACTGAGAAGCATTCTTGAATAGCAAAGAAAGAGATTTAAAGAAACTGCTTACCCTATGAAAATAAAACATGGGGACCAGATGAGTTGGCTGTTAGGATCCTCTGAATTCTGGTCACTGTGTTGGCAAATTCCTTGATGGAGATCTTTAACAGATCACCTGTGCAAGTGAGGGGATTAGGAAATGGAACTGTAAGCATCATAGTTTAACAAGGATAAGGAATGTCAGGGTAAGTATTAAAAATTAAAGGATGCTCAACATCTAAAAGATGGGTGGTCTCCAACTGTCAACACGTTACTGTACAGAAAGAGCCTTAAGCTGAATTTAAGTTTATTGACTGGGGTGCAGGTGAACCTGGACTGGGGTATGCTGGTTTTTCACCATGGCCTTTGACTTTGTCATCAACAGGTGGTTGCTTGTTAAAAGCTTAGCTAATACATTTTTTCATTCCCCCCATTTTGCATTATATGCTCCAAATTGCCAAAAACAAACTTCTTAAAAGAATGGCAGGCTAAGGAATGTCTATATAGAGCACTGTTTTCTTTTTTTATTAACAATATTTTAAGTATGTTTGTAAATACGCGTCTTAAAGATACGCTCGGTTTTGCTTACAAAAAAATGCAGAACAGCCCGAGCATAAAGCCAGGTAAACTACTCCTTGTGTAGCACAATTACCCATCTCAAAAGTAACCCTAGATTTTGTGATATTCTCTAACACAAAAGTTTGTTTCTTGGCAATAAATCCACATTGCTTACAATGCCCACAGCATGTTGTACCCACTTGTTTTGTGCTAGTGTAGGGATATTGATTAACACAACATTCAAAAGAATTTTTCATATTAGGTGTTGTCTTAAAAATAAAAGTGGGCTTACATCCAACAGTATTATAAAGTACTAGGTTGACTTAAAAAGAATATTCATTTTTTCTTTTAAGTTTCTTAGAATATTTACTGTATTGTACTACCAAAGCTTTCTTATAATTCTCTTTATTTTGAGATGAATACTTTCCTTCTAGGCCAATGCCTCAAATTGCCTCAGTTTGTAGCATCTGCAGCACTCCCAGTTTTCTGAATGGTTCAGCCTGCTGTGGAGCTCAGAACAAATAAGTACACCATTGTTTTTTTTTTTTTTTTTTTTTTTTTTTTCCTTTTACTGTTTTTGTGGTAGATTATTTTGGACAGCCTTTTATTTATGTCACAACATCAGAATATTTTGGGGCATTTTAAGGCCAAAGAAAGTTAGATGTTCTTCCGGTTAGGCAGACTCCACAGACTTTATACTCTTGTATTTTGCTTGGATTCAGAACACGTTGTTGAGGATGTAGGGTCTGTCCAGAATTCACTCCTAAAACTCTGGGAAGTAGGCAGGATTTCCTACAAAGTTACCTAGATTGTAAAAAGCTGGAGGCAAACATGAAGAGCGTCTTGGCATCCTGTAGTTCATCTTTAGCCTCTGATGACCTCTCAAGAAAGAAGCAATCAAAGGAGAAGGCAGAAAGGGACCTCTGATGGGGTGTCCAATACCCTATCACACTTAGAGAATTTAGACCACTGTGAGATGCTTTCATAGTCCCTGAACCATATATATTTTATTCTTGAAGCCTTTGACAAGGCCCCTTTGAAAGCCATCAAGCCAAGGGAAGCAGGTCTTTCCCAACAAGCCAATGATCACAGCCTGGCTTTTGGAGCAAATGTCCTTGCTTTATGTCCATGGTAGATGCACACTCTTTAATCTCAGATGAGGTAAGGGAGGACGTAGCTGATTGTGAGGTGGAAGTCTGAGAATTCCTTCCACAGTTTTGGACCTCTAAAGCAAACATCCCAATTAAAAGCAATCAGAAGGTATGGCACATCTCACCTGCCCAGGATGTCTGCAGATCTCTAGTGTTCAGATATTGATGGGTCTTTCATGAATTAGCCAGGGTAGGGTGAGCATTAGAGTAGAGCTTCTTGGCTCAGTGTTTTCTCTACCCTTTACAGAGCCTGCAGCAGACCTCTGATTCCTCTGTAACTGGAATCCCCTTCTGTTAAAGAAAGGTTGAGCCCTCCTCTGAGAAGGGGAGAAGATAACTCCTCTAAAAGTATGGAGGAGGACTTGGATTATTCTTCTCAAATATCCCTCTTATGATCTGACACTGAATCAGAAGGCACTATTTCCTCTCCCTCAACCAAAGAGGAAATCTAATTTGGAGTCGCTCTTTCTAGAATAAACGTGTACTTCAGATGGGAAGCAAAGGAGGCATCAGATGCCAAAGATGTAATTTGAGTTTGGATACCCCTAAACATTTGGCTATCCCTTCTGTTTTGGAGGGCTCTTGGGGGGGGGGGTTCTTGCAGTCTGTAAGGACCCAGACACACACTGCCTCTTAAAAATTTGACTGGTTCTGTAAGTTCCTGGAGCCCCCCCCCCCAAGTTGTAGATGCAGTATCCAGGGCTGTAACTATGGAGTTGGTCATAAAGACATGCCTAGCTGAGGGTGTAACTTTTGGCAGATTATATCACAGTGCAGCTGCCCAGTGTACCTGTGGGCAAGGAACTACTGTTTGGGAACCCCACTAGTGAAGTGTATAGAAAAATGGAAGAATAGGGCAAAACTTTGCATAGTATGAAGCTGGTGTTTCATTTTCTGTTGATCAGGTACAGCAGGAACTATTCCTCTAACTCTGGTCTATACTGTTGCAGGGAGGTGAAAGGCAAGACAGCGAAAGTAAAGAGGACAATATTGGAAACTGTGTCAGGGAGAATACAAGGAAAGTTAACAGGATCATAGAAAGTTACTAGGCTATTGGCCCTGAGGCCCTTGTAAACCTAGCCAACAGTTTAGCCCATGTATAGACAAATCAGCACCCAATGCACCTGTCCAGCAGGGACAAGGATGGAATCCCAGGGATGTGTTTTCTATTTCCCATCCAGTTATCCAGGTTGCACTTAAAAAATGGTAAAGAGGTACTCTGCTTGATATGGAGAGGGAGTCTATTCCACAGATTTCCCTGGTGAGGAACTTCTGTGGTCTCTCCAGCTGCTCTATGGGCTTTGCAAGATACATGCTGAAAGGAGTGTTGTGCTTAATAATGGGCCTTATAAGGGAAGAATACAGAGATGTTATGACCTCCTTGTCCTTGGATGAGCTACCCTTACTTATGAGGTGGGCCATGTAGAAAGCTTTTCATACAGTGGAAGCAACATGGTGATCAAAAGTTAGGTTCCTATCAGTCTGGGTGCCCAAATCCCTCATGACTGTCTTCTTGCTTAGGACATTGTTATTAATGTGATGATTTATGGTTATGTCACTCTCCCCAAAGGGGATGATGATGCATTTTTTTTTTTGCATTTAGCTTGAGGCCATGTTTCTGGCACCAATCATTTGTTTGGGTGAGACCCTCTTGGAGGATGTCCACGTCGTCATCTGCAAACTTGGTCAGTCATAGCCCACTGTTTTTGGCCTGCACCTCAGAAAAGTATATCCCAAATAACAGAGGCCCTAAGACCGAACACTGGGGTATGCCAGTCGATACAGGTCTACTGCTTGAGGTGGCTTCCCCAATTTTGACTAGATGGGTTCTATCAGTGAGTCAGTTAGCTACCCATCTGGTAATATATTAATTGATGCCTGGTTGAGAGAGTTCATCTATTATGCCTGAGTGGGGAATAGTGTTGAAGGCTTTGGCCAGGTCAAGGTAGGTGGTGTGCACTGCGTACCCATCTTCCATGGCTTTGGTGACTCTCTCAAAAAAGTCGACCAAGTTTAACAGACATGACCTCCCCATGATGAAGCCAGACTGTGTGGGATTGAGTGTTTGGAGGTTGCCAATGTCCTTGTTAGTGAGGTCCATGATAGTCCGTTCCATGGGCTTGCACATCAGGCTAGTTAGGCTGATGGGTCTATAATTTCCTGGGTTGGTGGACGCTCCACCTTTGTGTAAAGGGATGACAGTGGCTGTCCCCCACTCAGCTGGGACAAAGCCGGTACTCAGACTTTGGTTGAATAGGGCTGCAAGTTCCTGCCTGAGTTCATCTAGGATGCAAAGTAGGATGTTATCGGGTCCATGGAGGCTGTATTTTTGCCTTTGAGAGAGCAGTGATGACCTGATCCCTAGATATAAGGGGAAAGGGGGCAAATACTGGTAATGTCCTGATTTACTGATGGGAGGGACAGAGGGGTGAAATTTTCACTGAATCTGTCAGCCAGAAAGTTTGCTATATCTACAGCATTTGTATATGTGGTGTCCTTGACCACCAGTTCTGAACAGATCTGGGTGCTACCTTTGAGATTATGGACTTGTGTGAAGAAGGTCTTATGATTGTCTCCAGTAGATGTGGCCAATTTGGACTCGAAGTTTGCTTTGGAGGATTTCACTAGTGCTCTTATTTGCTTGTTTAGGCTAAGGATATATTGCTTCCAATTGGGCACCTGCTCCTTCTTGATCCTGGACAGCATTTTTTTTTCTTTTGTTCTAGAGTTTATTTATTGCAGATGTCCACCAGACAGGTTTACTCTTCCTTGCGGAGGATGATTTAGCCCTGTCAGATATTCCTGATCCATGCATCTATATAAATGTTCATATAGTAATTGGTATAGTTTTGAATACTGGTGCCAGTTCCTAGAGAGAGGGGAGGGGGCTTTGAAGCTGTTTATACCATCCCTCAGGAGGCTGTAATCAGCTTTGGAGAAGTTTTTTTGTTTGACCCTAGCTGAGGGGGGGGGGGGTATGGTGACTTCGAAAGTGACTGCTTTATGGTCGGCTCTTACAAGGGAGGATGATACTGCAGGGATGCTGCAGTGGTTACTCATTTTGGTTAATATCAAGTCCAGGATATTATCACCTCTTGTGGGGGTATTACCTAGCTGTTCCAAAGCATTTGCATTGACAAAATTGAGGAATCTCTGAGCATTTGTGTTCTGGTATGAGTAGTTCTTCCAGTTTATTTTTGGGTAGTTAAAGTCACCCAGGATAAGGGTAAAGGGTTGAATCTTGATAGATTTGTAGAAGTCTAGATAGGCGGTTTGGGCATCTTGAGTTAGATTTGGGGGCCGGTAGCTAGCTATGATTTGTATAGGGGTCTTGTCAATGGTTAACTGCAACTGGAGTGTCTTCTGTGCATCATACTGTTTGACCAGCCTGGAGGTGTGTATGGCTTTAATATATGTTGAAACTCTACCTCCTTTGCCTTTACTGCCCACACTTTGGGGTCTGAATGTATGACAGGATGAGTGACCAGGTATGGCTGGGGTGCTCTCTGCAGCTTTGAACCAGGATTCTGTGACTGCAAAGCTGTGAGCATTTTCCAGGGTTAAGAATGCTTGCAATGAGTGTAGTTTCATGTTTAGACTCCTAGTGTTTAGCAGCATGACCTTTAATTTGGGTTTTGTTGAAATTTTTATGTTGGTAGTTTTAACCTCATCACTTTTTCTAAAAAGGCACTGTGGGGGAGACAAGAAGCCAGAAGCCTGAAGCCCAAGTGAGACCGATGCAGGCCATCTCTGGCAAAGCATCATGGTCTGGCTGTCATATCTTCCCAGGCTGTCAGGTACTGGATCCCCCTGGCATGACACCAGAAACTAAGCCAATTGTCCATCAAAGTCAAAAAGTCCATCAAAAGTCCATAATTTTCTGTTTGCATTGAGGCATCATTCTGTGTGGCGGTAGAATGCTGCTTAAGGCTAGGGACGTAACTGCCTGGGGCACGCATCTAGCGAGTTCAATCATGTCTCTTCATATAGTCCAGGGAGGTACATCTCAAGTCATTCACAACAACATGGACTATGACAGAGTCATAACAGTACCCACTGTTGAGAGACTGAGAGACGTGTGTGTGTGTGTGTGTGTGTGTGTGTGTGTGTGTGTGTGTGTGTGTGTGTGTGTGTGTGTGTGTGTGTGTGTGTGTGTGTGTGTGTGTGTGTGTAATATGGTGGATTTTGGTTCCTGACAGACAACTAACCGTGATGCCAAGTTTGAGTGACCACAAAGGTCTTCCAGTACTAGCAAGCAGCCATGACTGTGTGGATATTCTCTCCTTTGCCAAAATTCTCACCCTAGCCCACTCCCAGCTCCAGTTTTAAAGACGGTAAGATATTTTGACTCTCCTGCCTTTCAGTCACCAGTTTAATGAGGATGTGCTTAATGGACTTAAGGAGGCTAGGAAGTGCACTATTATGAAATCCTGATTATCCAGATGCAAGAGGTTTTCCCTTAGGTGCCATAAAATGAAGTGGGACCCCCCTGATAATACTGGTGTCCCTGGCACAGTTAATTACAGCCAGTACTCCACCATTGTCTAGTCTACTATATGCCTTCTCAATCCTTAACCAGTAGTTATAAAACTCATCTACATAGATGTGAACAAGCATGCAATAAAATAACAAAATTTTGTTGCAAATCTAACAAATGCATCCCACTATTGCGTAGAGCTATGAAAATAGGATGTTTACAACTCCAAAATGCTCTCACTGAATCAACTGAAAACTATTCAGAATGTTTTATATAAGAGACAGCAATGCTAACTTAATGCAAAAATACAACACTCCTAGACTACTAAGCTTACAAAATTTAGCTTTGATACATTTAGCCAAATCCAGGGATCACCTTGGTGACTATAATTAGTATCTGTAGCAAAACTAGAATTCTCTGTCTCAACTGAAACATGCTCCGACCTCGACCTCAACCTCAAACTATTTACGGACAAACTTAAACACTATTATAAATCTTGGGACTGTTAATGCAATAACCATTGGTCACCTGCCATTGACAAACTAATGAAGTCTAACATACCACAGTAAGAATAATCCAGTGGTGTGCCGAACTACTGAACAAATCTTGTCCACATGCAATACTTGCTAACTAATAAGAAATGCAGACAGACATTGTATATGATGCACACAGACATTGTATATGATCATTGCATACATCCGTTATTAAATTTACATAACTCCACTAATCCTGGTACTTTTCTAATCGTTCACCTCTGTTTACTTCCCCCTTTCTCCCCCCACACGTTTACTTAGCAACACTAATCAAGCTCCTTTACTTCATTTAACGTCTGAAAAACATCATAGCCCTCTGACAAAAACCCTACACTTATTTTGAGATTCACTGTAGGACAAGAAAAAATGTAAGTGTGTGTGTGTGTGTGTGTGTGTGTGTGTGTGTGTGTGTGTGTATGTATATATATATATATATATATATATATATATATATATATATATACATACAATGTGTGTGTGTATACATATACACACACACACACACATATATGTATATATATATATATGTGTGTGTGTGTGTGTGTGTGTGTATATATGTATACACACGCACGTGTGTGTGTGTATATATGTGTGTGCATGTGTGTGTATATATATATATATATATATATATATATATATATATATATATATATATATATATATATATATATATATATATATATTATGTATATAGTCATTTGTTAACAGGGCTGGTCCAACTGAGCCAGAGGCCCATTTTCAGTGGAGACCCGAGGAGAAGAGCTCCAGATACAAGTAACAGTTTTACAAAAAAGAGCTACATTTACAAATGTATAATATCAAAAATTTGTACATCAAAAGTAAAAAATAAAAATCCATTATTTTAAACAGCTGTGTTCTAGCTGCAGACTGAAAGTACAGTATCAGCAAGAAGCTTCATGTGTAAAAATATAAACACAGCAAAATGTATGTATACAGAAATAAAGAAAATAGAAAGAAAAATGATTAGAGTAAGAGAGTAGTGTTAGGAAGAAGGCAATTAGATATCAGGTTGGAGTTTGACAAGGACAGGGCCAGGTCCTTTGTAGGTAATGTTTAAGTTCAAGTTTGAATTGGGCTTTATGGGGGCTACTTCTTATAGTAAGCTGAAGGGCATTCCAGGTGTGGGCTACAGAGAATTTATATAGGGACTTTCCAGCATTTTTTGTCTGTTTGTAGATATCCAGAAGATGTTTGTCAGATGTGCGAAGCTGACGTCGGGGGTTGTAGAGAGAGACAGTATTAGTGATGGGGGGGGGGCAGGAAGTGGAGTTGTAGAGAACTGAGTGTGTAATATGCAGTTGTAGAAGAAGTTGTTTAGGGAATTCAGGCCATTGTAAAGACTTGAGAGTGAGGCAGTGATGGGATGTATAGGGGAGATTGGAGGCAAATCTAGCTATTTTGTTGTACGTTTGTTCTGATTTGGAGAGGAGAGATGACTGAAGGTTAGTAAAAATTGGTGCTGCATATATAAAGCATGGTAAGAAAAGAGAGTGGGCAAGGGAGGGTTTGTGGAGGGGGAGAGCAATTTATGATTCCGGTACCGAAGATCAAGTTTTTGGTGTTTTTTTTTTTTAATACAAAGATTGATATATATATATATATATATCTCAAATTTTACTTCGTCGATAGTAATACCAAGTAATTTAGTATGGGGTTCAGGTCTGATGATAGTATTGTTAAGGGAAGTAATGGAGAAAGAGGGTTTATGTTGTGCCAGTGTTTTAGGAAGGAAAAGTAGCAGTTTTGTTTATTTAGGATTTAATATTAGTTGATTATCAGTGAGCTAGGTTTCGATGGAGGTGAAAGTGTCTTGGGTAAGAGCATCGAGTTCTGGGATGCTATGAGCAGTGGTAATAAGGGTTGAGTCATTGGCGTATTGTAATAGCATAGAGAGGTTAGTAGCAGTGGGTAAGCTGTTAGTAAAAATATTGAACAAGAGGGGGCCCAAAATGGAGCCTTGAGGAACACCAGTGTTAACAGAAGTGGGGAGGAGACAGCTTGCCAGCGTATAGATTGTTGTCTGTTAGATAAGTAACTAGAGAACCAATTTATAGAGGGGGTAGAGAGATGATCAGAAAGTTTAGTTAATAGTATAGGGTGAGAGACAATATCGAAAGCCTTGGAGAAATCAAAGAATAGACAGGACAGCAAGTAGGTTATTATCACTGGCTTCTGATACTGTTTGGGTGAATGAGAGCAGAGCAGTAGATGTGCTGTGGTGGGGTCTAAAGCCATGCTGGGTGGGAGTTAGAAGATTGTTATCCAGAAAGTGTGTAAGTAGTTGGGTGTGGACACATTTTTCAAGAATTTTTGAAAGGGGGGAGAGTATGGCAATGCGATGGTAGTTGGATGGGTCAGTGGAGTTTCCTCCTTTATGTAAAGGGATAGTGAAAAAGTATTTCCGTATGTCAGGTACAAGAGCTTTGGAAATAGAACAATTAATAAGAATAGAAATAGGGTAGGCAATCGATTTAGTAGCGATTTTAAGGAAGTGGGGAGCTAATTTGTCAACAGAGGGGAGAGCAGGGTTTGAGTTTATTCAGTTGGGTTTTGATGAAAGTGGTGGGAACCGGTTGTAAGGAAAAGGTATTGGAGGAAGAGGGACTGGGAGGTACAGGCAGAGAAGAGGTAGTGGGACTTTGTTGAGTTAGTTTTTGAATTGTTTCTATAAAGTGATTATTTAATAGAACAGCAGTCTCTGTGGCAGTATGGAGAGGGAAGAACAGCAGTCTCTGTGGCAGTATGGAGAGGGAAGGGGTTAGGAGTAGGAGGGTTGCTGGGATAGAGGATTATATTAACAATGGACCAAAATGTTTTTTTTTTTTTGTGTGTGGGCTACATTGGTTGGAGGCAAACATTGTTTTTTATCTTTGACTAGTTTTTTTACACCTGTTTCGAAATTCCTTATAATGTTGGAGTAGTGGAGGAGTTTGGTTTTTACTCCAAGTCTTCCGGGCAGCATCTCTCTGATGCATAATAGAGCATGTTTGCTTAGTGAGCCAGGGGACACAGTTTGATTTTACTCTAATTTTTCTGGATGGAACCACAGAGTTCAGTACATCAAGAAATATTTTATTGAAAGAAATTGCAGCATCATTAAGGGAGAGGTTATGAAGGAAGCTTCACTTGATGTTGGATAGTGTAGGGCTGAACTTAGGATCGAATTGAGTCAGATTATGACATTCTCAGCAAAGGTGGTGTTTGGGTGAATATTTCAAATGTCTGTGGATATAGGTAGGGGCATGGTCACTTAGACAGTTGGGAAGAATGCCAAGGCTATGGTAGAGACTTGGATCAGAAGTAAGGATCCAATCTATTATAGAACCGTTAGAGTTTTTGTTGGTCCTGGTAGAGGAAAATATAAGTTGGTGGAAGCCATACATATTGAGGCTATGAGTAGGAGATGAGGAGGAAAGTGACGTCACCTAGTATGATGGTTTCATAGGGAACATGTTGGGTGACCCAGGAGAGAGAGTTTTCAAGAATAGGGATGTTGTCACCAGGGGGGGATATAGATAACAAATTTTTTATGAGGGTTGAGATGGCAGTTTACAATAAGGATTTCAGCAGGAGCAAAGCTGGGTATGGACGTTGAGAGGGGGAGAGAGTAAGTTGGTTGGAGTAGAGGATGGCAACACCTCCACCTTTCTTGTTTGTTCTATTGCTCGAAAGATGTTGTAGCCTGGGGATAGGATTTCAGAGTTAGAAATGTGAGGCTTTAACCAGGTTTCTGAGAGGGTTAGGATATGAGGGGAGTTTAGATAGATCCAAGAGTGCAATGCTGTGATTTTGTTAATAATACTTTGGATATTCAGAGAGGAAATAGTTAGAGACTTAGGTGAGGGAGAGTGAATTTGGGCTAGTGTTTGAGGGAATGAGGTAGGGTGTGTGTGTTTGTGAAAGGTAGAGGCTGAAGGTCCAGGGTTTGGATGGATGTCACCAGCCAACAGTAGTGCATCAAGGAAATCGAGCAAAAAGGAGAGAAGCTTTACATGGTGTTCTAGCTGTAGTACAGGTGAAAAGAGATACATTTGTATATGTTTTTATTGTAAAGAGGTAGGCGGGGGAAATAGGTATAGAGAAATTAGAAGTGTTGGAGGGTTAATAAGTGAGTGGGAGCTGTCAGGGAGGGTAGGTGGTTGTTTTTGGTAATGCAGTGATGTATGGTATGATGACAGTGGTAGGAGAAGGAGGAGGGGGATAGTAAGGTAAAGGGGTGCCATATTGAAGGAATTAATAGGTGACTGTTAATGTGCAACAGTGAAGGTGTTATGTTTGAGTGGAGGGTAAAGATGAGATATAGGACACTAACAGAGAAGGGATAAGGCAGAGTGGTGAAGGGATGTTATGGATTTAATGTAGTGCCAAGAAGGGGAGGGAAGGAAAGTAGGAGGGGAAAAGTGGGTTGGGAGGAGGGGCTTTTTGGTGGGTAATGAGGATTGGCTAATTTGTGAAGGGGGAGGAGTGTAGGGAGTATAAATTCAAGGAAAGTGGGGGTGGGTGGGAAGGGGGTAGAGTAGAGGAGCGTAATGAGCCCAAGTGTAGCAAGGGCAAACAGAGTAGGATGACCCGGCTGGGAGAAGCACAGGATAATAGAAAAACAATCTGTAAGGTAAGTAAGGGAGCAGGTAGATCAGGGAGACACAAAGCTTACTGAAAAGGAAAAAAAAAGGCACAGAGGTGCGAGCAGGAGAAAATCAGAAAGTAAGTGTAGTGTTCTTGTAAAAAAAAAAAAAAGAAAGAAAAAAACAGTATGTGTTCTGGGTAGTCACTGCCTTAACTAGGAGGGCAAGTGCAGTTATTAAACTCGTTGAGGTGACCTTTAGGTTAAAAGTGTAGACAAAAAATATATAGCAGCCAAAAGCTACATACAGTTTAGCAGGACACACTCCAAGAAAAACAGTTGCGGGACCTACAACAGTCCTAGAACTTGCTATTCCTAGTTAGTACTACCATCTAGTGGCAGACGGGGATATTTGAAGATGAAGAAGAGTAAAAAATAGTAATAATAGTTGGCAAGGAAATGAAGAAAAGCAGGCTATGGGGGAGGGGGCTTGGAGTGTGTGCAGATCACTGTAGTACAAAGACTAATAAATTAAAGTAGTGTTGGCATCGCAGTAGGCAAAACACCTACTTTATTACACAAAAGTGATGTGGAGATGGTTTGAGGATAGGCAGATGATAGGCTAAGTAGAAGGCTGACAAATGAAAAGAAAACAAACAAGGTTAAAAAGCCATTCAGTTAGTACGATATCAGAGACAGAAAGGAGAAAGAAAGTGTGGAGAGAGAAACAGAAAAGGAAGGTGGAGCAGGTGGGCAAGGAAAGGCAGAGGTAAAGACAGCAAGGTAAGAAGGCGTAAATGAGTGCTCAGAAATGGGGTAAAGAGCAGGGAGTATGAACTACAGCAGTTAGAGACAGGTATTTAGAAGACAGCAGTAATGTGAGACATTTTACTTCCACAGTACAGGGCAATGCATATTATAAGTAACTATAATATAAAATACAGATGCCTGTGTCTCAATGGCAACCTAAGATATCCACCAACAGAACTAGCTTTCAGCTGTTGTAAAAATCAAGTGGCAGCACTTGTCTGTCCATGCAAAAGTACAAATTGAAAAAAAATGCAGGAGCTTAGATCTTACAAATCAAAGTTTAGAAACATCAACAGACACAGAAGCAGCAATGCTGTCAACAAAGAGACTACAATGATTATCACTGAAGCTAAGGTAAATGTAACCAGGGACAGTGAGGGCTGGAGGTATAATGGATACATAAACAGTATAGCTGACTCGGCAGACATGAATATATATATATATATATATATATATATATATATATATATATATATATATATATATTCTGTTTTATATATATATATATATATATATATATATATATATATATATATATATGTGTGTGTGTGTGTGTGTGTGTATATATATATTTATATATATATATATATATATATATATATATATATATGGTTTTATATATATATATATATATATATATATATATATATATATAAAATTCTTTTTATCTTGTTATATTAACTGGTTTTACTTGTATTGTATTGTATCCTTACATATTGGAACTTTTCTCCAGAGGACTTTGCTGAAAACAGGCCTCTGGCTCAATCAGACTCCTGGTTAAATGGAAATAACCAACTAGCTAGGTGTTTAATGCAGAGTTTGCCTATGGTTCCATTAAGGTGCATCTTTCAGTCATATCAGTGTGTCTGCCCTTGGACCCACCATTGGCGTGACTGCTAACATTTAAACACATAAGAGTCCTGCAGGGGGTGGGAGGGTGGCCTAATGGTTAAGGTGTTTGCCTTGTAAGCACAAGGTGCAGGGTTTGAGTCTCACAGGGGATAATTGGCTAGGCTTAAAATGGCTCTCAAGGGCAGTTAGCTTAGTACTAATCTATGAACCTATGAATCTATGTGAGACCACTCAGAAAAAGGGTTGCTCTTAACCTGAGACTTCAATTACTTCTAGAAAAACTGTTTCAGGTTTATAGGTGAATACTAGTCTAGTTGTCCTGAGGGGTAATTTTAAGCCCTGTCAGTTGTAATTAAAGGTCATACTCCAACTTTGTACCTTGTGTTTGAGGTAAAGATCTTCACTATTATGTCAAACCCACTTGCTACTTTTTGAACTTAGAGCCATGGCTCCCCTGAAATTTCTAACTTCGAAAATGACTTTGTTAATAGCCATTTCATCTGTAAAATGGGTTTTGCAACTTCAAGCCCTGATGTGTAGTGAGCTATTTCTAGTTTTCTACAAGGGCAGAGTCAGTTTGTGTCAAATATGGAAATTCTTTGTTTGTCTGACATAAGGCCATAGCTGTAATATGTTATTTGCTAGTACTCTCTTGCTGAAAGGTACCAAAATTATTGGATGTGCATTTAGACTTCCTAGATGTAGCATCTTAATGGTGCTGTTTCTTAATAATTTTGCACATAAATTACTTTGTACTGATTCCAGCATCTCAGAGATCTAATACTAGAAGTGCGTGAATCCAGACGTTTATGTATTTTTGTTCCTTAATAAGACATTTTGTAGAAATATTAATAAGTGTATTCTAAGGAGTGCAAAATTTTTGTTTTCACAATTCTATGTAACACATTTGAAATACTTAACTGTTGTACTGTCCATTTAATGACGCACTTCTCCCCCACCCCCAAAGCTCTTTGGAATGACTTTATTGAATTATCACTTGTGACATAGGCAAATTTACTTTTATGCAGAAGTAATCAACATGTATTAACAACATTAACAAACATTATACTTCACATATATTGCTATATATCATATAACCTGAACAACATTAAATATATATCATATAACCTGAACAACATTAAATAAATGATTCAATTCCTGCCCCTTCTTTAAACAAGAAACATCTTTGTTAAACCATCACTTACAACATAAGCAATTATACGTTTATATAACTGGAAACAAACCACAACACATTCCTAGTTGCAAGTATTTTACATCACAAACCATACTGACACACTTCAGTTGCAAACATTATACATCACTTATCTACCCAGTCATATTAAGTCGAACATTACATAACTCATTTAAGTCTTGCCTTCTTTTAAACCTTATTCCTCCACTATATGTATTGTTCCCACAATTCACATTTTTCCTATGTAGTTTGCTGCTACCCTGTTCTAAAGATCTCAGTTCCAGTTGTTTTATAGGATCATAGGAGGTTACTAGGGTAATGGCTCTAGGGCCCTTACAAGCCTAACCAAGTTATCCTTGTTTCCACGATCAGCATTTATTGATCATGTTCGAGAGAGAGAGACAGGTGGAACCCCCAGGGTGAATTTATGGTTACTATTCCAACTGTCCAGATTGCATTTGAAGGGCCAATGAGGTGCTCTGCTTGACATGAAGTGGGAGTCTGTTCCAAAGGTGTGGTAACCTCTGGGAGACAAATCTGTCCCTCCAGCATGTTCTATTAATGTAAAGCTGGTGTGGAAGGCAAACACAATAACTCCTCGGCTTGGACACGGTACAAAAAAGTTTATTACACACAAAAAAGAAAGAACACCAGGTTAAGCGCTTTCATCTGACACATGCAGACTTCTTCTGAAGAAGTCTGCATGTGTCAGATGAAAGCGCTTAACCTGGTGTTCTTTCTTTTTTGTGTGTAATAAACTTTTTTGTATCTTGTCCAAGCCGAGGAGTTATTGTGTTTGCCTTCCACACCAGCTTTTCATTCAATTATGTTCTATTAATGTCACATACCAGGTTAAGGTGTTTAGAACGAGTAACCTGTGTGCCATTTGACTTGCGGTTATGCATCATTTCTAGTAAAGCAGGGTCAAAGATTGCCCTATATTCAAGGCAGAGATCTCCTCTGAGTGGTCTGTATGAAACAGAATAAAGTGACAGTGATTTCAGCCGATCTACACAGGACAAATACTAAAGACCTTGAATTTTCCTTGTGAGAAACCTTTGTGGTCTCTCCAATTGCTGCAGGTTCTTGGAAAGGTACATACCAAAAGGCGTTGTACTCAATTATTGGTCTGATGAGGGAAGAGTACAGGGAGGTTATAACTTCTTTTTTTCTGGAGGCAGTGTCCTTACTTATGAGATGAGCAGTATAAAGTGTCTTTCTTACCACTGTGGAGACATGGTGATCAAAGATAATGTTGCTGTCAATTTATGTGCCTAGGTCTCTTACCACTGAGTGCATGCTTAGGGTGTTGCCAGTGATGTGGTAGTTAGCAGGATCATCGCTCTTACCGAAAGGCATTGTGAAGGCTGCCAGCCTAGCTAGATAGAATTTTGTAAATACTTCTATGTCATTTGTAAACATTAATGTAATCCACATGCTGTTTACACATGTAAGAAAACTGTTATATGTTCTGAGCTTCAAAAAATGTGACCACAGTGCACTCTGCTGGAAGAAAGCTGATAAGTAAAGCATTATATGAGTGATCTCAAGCTCGGAGACAGGATATCTGGACTAAGGAATTCTTTCTGTTGTTTTAGGACAAGTTAATTACTAGATTTTACATGTAAAATGTCTTTTATTGCTGTGGCTTCATGCAGGTGCAGATTACAAAAAGAAATGTACATTTTAAGCTCTGTGAGCCTGGGAAACTAAATCAGAACCGTTAATGATGTAATTTGAAATGACTCAGCGGTACTGGGTGTTTATCAATTTAAGACTTTCTCAGAGAAAAATTTTAGCATTTTGAATTTTGACTGAACCTGAACACATCAAACCACCAACACTCTGCCTTTGCTCTGTAAGTAGGATATTAGATCTTAGTATTTTTCCTAGAGTTAGAATTCTGTATTTATGTTGGACTATTCTGCAGTATTATTTTAAAGCATTTTTTTGTGATTTTCTGAACTCTACAATGTCATTGTGTTGAAGTAATGAGTATTGTCTTGTGTTTTTATTATTTATTATTAAATATTTTTAAACCTTTCAGCTGTGGCTGTTTTGTTTTAAGGTAATTTAAGCTCGTAGCATACATTGCATGTATTTGGTGATACTGTCCAAGCCACTCCAATAGCATTAGCCCTGGGTCACACTTACTGTTTGGATAACAGTAATTTTACACAGTGAAATTGGTCACTCTTTGGGAATGGCATTATTAGTAGCTGATAAGAGTAGTTGGTGGCAGTGATTACTACCTTATAGCCCGGCAGGAGGGGGCATAGCTGGAGAACCTGTACCAGCCTTCCCCAGGAGTGTCTGTATGTTTGTATACAACTCAAATCTCAAAGGGTGTGTGGGTCAGCTACTTGGGCAGGGAAACAAATCAATGGTTGGACAGAGAGGGTACCGGAGGTTTTGGTTTGACTACTCTGCTGGGGTCTGAACCCAATAGCTGTGTCAGTTGGAGATCTGGAGAAAAAGGGAGAAACATGCCCCAGACTGACTGTGATCTCCTGTGCTGTTAAGCAAAATTGTACTTTACTGTATGTGTACTTGTTATCCTTCCCAAAGTGCATGCCCCTCACTGGTGCTAGTGGTGAGGTTTGAGGCTCCTTGATTACTGGGCCAGTACACGGGCATCAAAGGCACGACGGTACAATATTTTGCACTGGGTTTAAGGCCATGACTTTGGCACCAATCATTTGTTTGTGTAAGACCCTCTTGTCAGATGTTGTCATCGTTTGGAGATTCTATGACTGCTGTCAGTTTGCAGTTGTCAGCAAACTTGGTCAGCCACAGACCTTTAGTTTTTTCTTGTACTTCGGAGAAATAGATTCCGAACAGAAGAGGTCCCAGGACTGATTCCCATGGAACATCATTAGTTACGGGTCTGCTGATGGAGGTGGATTCCCCTATTTTGACTGTATGGGTTCTATCAGTGAGTCAGTTTGTAACCCACCTAATGATATAAGGGTCAATACACCACTTCTTCTACTTCTAATATAGTTGGTTTAGATTTTGATTTCTATTTTCTAGTAATTGCTTTTTTGGCAGCCACCATAATTAAGCAATTCCGATTCTGTATCCTAGCTCAGAAAAATCATAATCTTCATCACACCAATCCGCCCACCCAGCATCTCTGACAGTGCATTCTACAGGGAATCCTTAAAGTCCACCAACCCATTGCACTTTCTTCCCCGTCACACCTCCAACATTTGCTGTCTACCTGAGGAAAAATTCTGTGGAGTCTGCTTGGGGTATAAAAATATGTATGTAAACATTTCCAAGCAGAAATCTTAAATTTCTAGATTTTGTTGCATATTCAGGAGACCTACATATATCCTTCCATTGTTTCTTTGTGAATTGCTTTTCCAGTTTCTCTTCCCAATCCTTTCTAACCTCCTCTGATTCTTATAGTTTATCATGCATTATTTTATATGCTCTAATTATTCCTTTTTTAATGGTAGCTTCTGTTCTTGATTTGCTAAAAATTCTACCAGTGCTAGTCTTTCATTTAGGACCCCCTATTTCTCTCTCTCTACCTATACTTTGATGTCAGTCCTTGATAGGGAAAGCAATCTCTGACCTGCAGTCCCAATAAGTTATTGGCGTCTTCCCACTCTATTACCTTAGTCTTTCTAATTATTTGCTCCCAATACCTTGGTTCCTTTGCCAGTTTTCTCCATTAAATCCAAGACCCCTCTTGCCTATTGTCTGTAGCCCTAATTGCAGTCATGCCTATAGGCAGAATCTCCTTTCTCCAGTCTGGTGTTGGCCTAGTTCTTGGAATACTTTCTGCTACTTTATGGATATATTATTCTGTATGATTATTGTTGTTCTCTTTAAAGGCCTGCACCCAAAATCCCAGGCTGTCCTTGTTTCTTGAACCCCCCCCCCCCGTTTCAACATCATCCCTTTCCACTTTGAATTAGTTATCTGCTTGTGCTATATATAGGAGCCTTAACTGTGTAGCTGTGAAATACCCCTTCAAATTTGGTAATCCCAATCCTCCCTGTTCTAGTGGAAGAATCAGCTTATCCGGCTTCACTCTTGCCGTCTTCCTCTCACAGATAAAGTCCTTCAGCTCTTTATTAATTACTACCCACAGCTTCTCTTCTGGTTGATAAAACTATGCCTGGCCTGGGTATAAGACTAAAGGGACTAAAAACATTTGACTGCTCGTATCTTACTATCCATATAATAAACCTTCCATTTTCTCAGTTTTTGTATTATCTTTTGTTTTGTCTCTTCCCACGCATCTTTAGCTGCCACACCAGAATAATTTTTAATCCATACTCCTAAATACTTAATTTTATCATGTCGCCATGAATACGGATATTGCTGAACCAATTTGTGTTTGGGTACGTAATTTACCCCTGTTGTCTTTGTTTTAGCTTCATTAGTTTTGTATTCTGAAAAGATTTGAAACTATCTCAGAGACATTACAGTATTGTGTTAGTCAAGAAAAGCTGTCTCTATTTGTAGATGATGATAATGTCATCTGCAAGTAGAGGCAGCTTTTCCTTGACTACCATACCAGTTACAGTGGATATAAAAAGTGTACACACCTCTGTTAAAATGCCAGTTTTTGTGATATAAAAAAATGAGATCACAATAAATAATTTCAAAACTTTCCCACCTTTAATGTGACCTATAACCTGTACAATTCAGTTGAAAAACAGCCAAATCTGTTAAGGGAAAAATATAAAAAATAAAAAGCATACAATAAGCTGGTTGCATAAGTGGGCACACCCTTAAACTAATACTTTTGTTGAAGCACCTTTTGATTTAATTATAGCAGTCAGTCTTCTTGGGTAGGAGTCTATCAACATGGCACATCTTGACTTGGCAATATTTGCCCACTCTTCCTTGCCAAAGTGCTCCAAATCTGTCAGATTGCGAGGGCATCTCTTGTGCACAGCCCTCTTCAGGTCACCCCACAGATTTTATATTTGATTTTGGTTTGGGTTCTGGCTGGGTCATTTCAAAACTTAATTTTCTTCTGGTGAAGTCATTCTTTTGTTGATTTGGATGTATCATTGTCGTGTTAAAAGGTGAAATTCCTCTTCATCTTCGGCTTTCTAGCAGACCCGTGAAGGTTTTAGGCCAAAAGTGACTGGTATTTGGAACTGTTCATAATTCCCTCCACTTTGACTGAAGCCCTAGTTCCAGCTGAAGAAAAGCAACCCCAAAGCATAATACTGCCACCACCATTCGTCACCATGGGGATGGTGTTCTTTTGGTGATGCAAAGTCTTGTTTTTGCACCAAACGTACCTTTTGAAATTGTGGCCAAAAAGTTCAACTTTGGTCTCATCAGACCATAGCACATTTTCCCACATGCTTTTGGGAGACTTGATGTATTGTTTTGCAAATTTTAGCCAGGCCTGGATGTTTTTCTGTGTAAGAAAAAGCTTCCATCTTGCATCCCTACCCCATAGCCCAGACATATGGAGAATAAGGGAGAGTGTTGTCACATGTAGTACACAACTAGTACTTGCCAGAAATTCCTGCAGCTCCTTCAGTGTTGCTGTAGTTCTCCTGGCAGCCTCCCTGACCAGTTTTCATCTTGTCTTTTCATCAATTTTGGAGGGACATCCAGTTCTTTGCAACTTCATTGTTGTCCCATCTTTTCTCCACTTTTTGATGACTGTCTTCACTGTGTTCCATGATATATCCAATGCTGTGGAAATTTTTTGTACCCTTCTCCTGACTTGAACCGTTTACCAGTGAGATCCCTTTGATGCTTTGTAAGCTCTCTGCGAACCACGGTTTTTGCTGTAACAGGCAACTGAGTAAATGTCATGAAAATCCTACTAGGACAGCTGAACTTTATTTGGGCTTAATCAGAGTCTCTCTAATTGATCCCAAGTATGTATCCAAGAAGACTGAATACTGTATTTAAATCAAAAGGTGTTTCAACAAATTGTTAATTTAAGGGTGTGCACACTTATGCAACCAGCTTATTGTACATTTTTTTTTTATTTTTTATATTTTTCCCTGAACAGATTTGTTTGTTTTTCAATTGAATTGTGCAGGTTATAGGTCACATTAAAGGTGGGAAAAGTTTTGAAATGATTTATTGTGGTCTCATTTTTTATATCACAAAAACTTGACATTTTGACAGGGGTGTGTACACTTTTTATATCCAATGTATAGCGTTGAATTTTTGAGTTCCTTATTTTCTTTGCCAGTGCTTCTAATTATAATGCAAATAATAAAGGGGAAAGAGAGGACACCCCTGCCTGGTTCCTCTGCTCAAGCAGAATTTATCCGAGAGGACCCCACCCACTTTAATTTTCACCTCTGATCCCTCATATATCCTCTTAATCACCCTTATAATTTTATCAGGAAATGCAAATGCTTCCATTACCCTGCTCATAAGTCCCAGCTTACTCTGTCAACTGCTTTATCTGCATTAAGACCCACCAACAATAATGGTGTTTTCTTGTATTCTGTTTCCCTCTGGATCATCAGTGTTCTGTTAATGTTGTCAGATGTTTTCCTCCCCTTTACAATACCACCTTGATCCATATCTATAAATTTTGACACTACTTTTGTCATTCTTTTAGCCATTATAGACATTAACACTTTTTAATCATGGTTTAGTATTGAAATGGGCCTGCATTAAGCTGGGTCTGATGGATCTTTACCCTCTCTCAGTATTACAGCTACTACTGCTTTCTTCCAGGATGTTGATACTTCTCTTAAAATACTGTTAAACAAAACCTTCCAAATCTTTCATTTTTTCCCTCCTAGCTTCCAAACTTCCACAGGATTACCATTTATTCCTGGGGACTTTCCTTAGATTGGATATACATCACAATTTTTTATCTCATCTCCACCTGTCCTAACCATTAGTAATTGAGCCTAATCTACCTCTGACCTTGGCATATTTAATTCTTCCATAAACATTTCCATTTTTATCTTTTCTTGATTTCCGTATTGCAAATCTTACTTTTTAACTCGTCAATTGCGCTGAAAAGATTTAACAGCTTGTTTTGTATGATATTTGAAATGTATATACTCTCCAGGGTTGTTAATCATTTACTGCATATTATGTTACATCACTTTTAATTTTTAATGCAACTGTACTGGTTTTTGTACTTGTTTTATAACTGTTTTAATACGTCTTTGTACTTGATCTTTGTAATTGTGGAGCTTTTCTCCCCGGCCTCCGCTTAAAAGGGACTTCGGCTCAGTCGGACTAACCTGGTCAACAAATGTCAAATGAATAAATATTCTTCTGCTTCATGCAGACTTTTATAGAATTTCCACAATATTTCTAACACATTTATAGGATCTCTGGTTACCAGCCCTTTCAACTTTCTGTTGCCTGAGTCATTTTGCTAAAAGTGTTTGTGTTGTACTGATGTCCTTCAAGAATGCAACTGCAGTCATAACATGTGGGTTGTCCTGCCTCAGGCAGCCCTCGGTCGGCTGGATTCCAAAGTCTGGGTCCGACGTCGGCTGATGTCGCATTTCTCTCCGACGTCAGAGCGGCTGGAGTATATAAGCATCAGCCGACGCCATTTTCTTCAGTCTTTCTTGCCGCACGGTGCCCGAAGCAGAAGCAGTTCGCAAGTGCCGGTCGGTCAGCTCCTGTATTCTACGATACCGAAGTCATCAAAAAAGCTAAGTACCCCATTGGGGACCTTTTCTTGCCTCAGCCGATGTCAGAAATTACTGAAAAAGTTAACAATTGTCTTTTTTGTGGTAAACAAATACCTCATAAGGATTTCCACTCTTACTGCCTCCCTTGCCTGGGCCCAGACCACGACGTCTCGGCCTGTGTAGCCTGTGCTCGCTTCAACAAGCGCACTCTCAGGTGCCGGGCGGAGTTCGCTGAAGACTTTTTCGGCGATAAATTTGCTTATACCATGCCGTCGGATCTTCCGACATCGCAAACTCCCAAAAAATGAAAAGACCGGGACCGACATCCTCGGCCCGCGTCTACTACCGACTCCACGCCAAAATCTAGCGCGAGTGCTCCGGTTCCCTCTGAGACGGTCTCTCCACCGCTCCGAACCGAAGACACCACATTACCGACGACTCCGATTCCAGACATTACTCCGACGCCAGTTATAGATTTTCCTCCGGATACCGAAACCGAGAAAATGCCCGAGACCATTGCTGTAGACAAGGTCACTCCTGCACGTGGAGCTGCCAGGCCTCCTATGGCCATGTCTATTAAGGCCTACACTAGGGCTAAGGCAGCCAGCAAAACAAAGCATATTACTTCTAGATCTTTACCTCAGCCGACTCCAGAGACACAAATTATGTCCATGGCTGCTGATTTAATTTCCATGATTAGAGGTTCGCAGACCCATCCAGAGAGAGCATCCTAGCCTCCTCCTGATAAAAGGCACCGGGTTGATCCCTCTGACCCTACTCCTTCAGATGAAGACTCTGAGGGCTCTGTCCACTCTGATAGCCAGGAAGAGCTCTTCCAGACCTATGAGGACTCAGATGCAGAAGATTAAATACCTTCGGCCTCCCCACCTGAGGATATTTCCTTTGGGGAAGTTCTGCACACCATGAGGGAACATTTCAAGTGGCAGGGCCAGGAATATTCTGATTCCAGGAAATGCCTTAGGACTTTCCTTAAGAAGCCTCAGCACAGGCCCTTAGCTATTCCTCCTGTACTTGATGTTCTGGATGATTTGTATTCTGACTCTAGTGCTACCCCTGATACTCTCCCTCCTGCACCAGCCAAGCCAGACAGGTATTACAGGGTCCGTGAAACTCATTCCCATTTATTCAGGGCCCATACTGTTGATTTGGAAACTATTTCACAGGGGCCTAAAGGAGTTTCAGCCTCCACCTCAAAAAAATCCTTTACCCTCCAACAGGGAAGCAAGGTCATTAGAGAGATGGGGTAAAAAGGTTTACACTTCCACTACCTTATCTATGAGAGCTTTAAATTGCCTTTTTCATATGTTCCAATATCAGGATTATCTTTTAGAAGATTTACAAAAAACACTAGCTTCTCCTGATCCTTTAGACAGGAAGACTTTGCAGGAAGCTGTACATAACACTCAGCAAGTAAGCAATCACTTCCTGCAGTGTGGATATGATGCACTGGAAGCTTCATGTAGGGCAGCTATGACAGGGGCAGTGATGCGAAGGCATGCCAAATCTACCACAACATCAAAGGGCAGAGGCTATCAAGCAAATCTCTCTGCTAACTCAAATGAAAGCAATAGAAAGAGTTCCACAACAAGAACAAGAACAGGGATTTTACACAAGACTGTTCCTTGTTCCAAGAAAAGAAACTCAATGGAGACCAATACTGGACTTGTCCGCATTAAACACCTTTCTCATAGTACCAAAGTTCAAAATGCTGACTCTACAGCAACTCCTTCCCATGCTGGGCAAGGAGTCGTGGCTGATTACTCTGGACCTCAAGGAGGCATACCTGCATGTCCCTATCAGACACAGTTGCAGAAGATACCTCAGATTTCTTGCAGGGCCAGAGCATTATCAATTCTCAGCATTGCCATTTGGCTTATCTACTGCACCCAGAGTGTTTACAAAATGCCTGGCTTCAGTAATTGCTCATTGCAGTCTCCAGGGTATACAAATTTATCCGTACCTGGACGACTGCCTCATACAAGCGGACGACAAATTGATGTTGACAAAAAATCTGGAATATGTCATACGATTACTTCAAGCTCTGGGATACACAGTCAACTTCCAAAAGTCAAGACTGAAGCCATCCCAGCAAATAATCTTCTTAGGAGCCAAACTAGACACAGCCTCTCAAATGGCTTACCTGACAGAAGACAAGCAAGAGAAGTTAACTCAATACTTCAAAGATTTAGCAAAACTCACCCAAATGACTGCAAGGAGAGTCCTACAGGCCCTGGGTTACATGGCATCCTGCATCCTACTGGTTCCATTAGCAAAACTACACATGAGAAAGCTTCAATGGTACCTAAAAATCGTTTGGTCTCAGCACAGCAACAACTTGGAGACAATCATACCACTCATCCCATGCTTACAAAAGGAATTCCTATGGTGGGCTTCGGTGAGCCAGGAAAACACAGGTTTGTCATTCAAAAAACCACAGATAACACAGACCATGACTACAGACGCCTCAGACCTCGGATGGGGTTGGGACATGGAAGGCAGATGTATACAAGGACAATGGTCTCCAAAGGAAACACATCTGCATATAAATCAAAAGGAAATGCTGGCAGTAATGCATGCTATCGAGGCTTTTCAAAACCAACTCCAGCAAGGTCACTTAATGATACGGACAGACAACACCACAGTGATGTGGTACATAAACAAGCAGGGGGGCACTCACTCTTATCCCCTTTGCAGACTGACAATGCAGCTTTGGGAGAAATCACTGAGTCTAAACATCCAGTTGCAAGCACAGTTTGTTCCGGGAAAAGACAATGTGTTGGCGGACAGCCTAAGCAGGAATTTCACAGATCCACACGAGTGGAAGTTGCATCCGAAGGCTTTCAGACAACTCACTTCGACATGGGGCAAGCCAGAAGTGGACCTATTTGCCTCTCACCTCAATCATCTACTACCAAAATTTTGCACAAGGACATACCATCCAAAGGCTTGGAAAATAGATGCTCTTTCATTCAACTGGAGCTCCCTAGCAATCTATGCATTCCCACCTCTGCCAGTGATGACCTCAGTATTACTAAAGATCAAAGCAGAGAAGCCCAAGGGAATTATAATAGCTCCGGATTGGCCAAGACAACACTGGTACCCACTACTACGGAGCATATGTCCCACCAGGAGGTGGGCCCTCCCTCAGTGGCCTCTACTTTTGACTCAGCACAATTTCGAAACACTGCATCCAAACCTTCAAACTCTGCAGCTAACAGCCTGGGAGATCCCATAAATACATTCAACTTACCTCTCTCCAAGGAAGTCCAGAGGATACTAACAGTGGCTCGAAGACCATCCACCAGAAAGGTCTACTTAGCAAAGTGGAAAAGATTCAGCAATTGGAATACCAGCAAAGGGCATGATGCATCATTGTTGAACATCCCACTTATCTTGGAATATTTGGCAGATATGTTACAGAGTGGTCTATCATATTCGTCAATAAAAATACATGCATCTGCTATTTCAGCCAGATACAACACTGATCCTCCTGTTTTTTCGAACCCCTTACTAAGGCAATTCCTCAGGGGAATCAAGAACATTAAGCCACCAAGAAAGGCCCCAGTGCCGGCCTGGGACCTCAATTTTGTCTTAGAAAAACTGACTCTTCCTCCTTTTGAGCCAGCAGCTTCAGTTGACTTGCAATTTCTCTCATGGAAAACAGCCTTCCTGTTGGCAATTACCTCAGCAAGAAGGGTTTCGGAACTACAGGCCCTAATGGCAATACCACCCTTTATTATTTTCCACAGAGACAGGGTTTCATTAAGGACCAACCCTACCTTTATGCCAAAGGTGGTATCTAGGGTTTCTCTAAATCAAGCCATCCATCTGCCTGCCTTCTTCCCCAATCCTGAGAATAAGGGGGAAAGGATTTTACATACCTTGGACATTCATAGACAACTTCGATACTACCTGGACAGAACCAAGGCCAGTAGGAAGTCTGAACAGCGTTTGTAGCTTACCCTGCAGTCCAAGGAAAAGCAATTTCAAAACAGACTATTTCTAAATGGATTGGACATTGCATCAGATTCTGTTATTCCTTTCATGGAAAGACTGTTCCAGCCTATGTCAGACCACATTCCACCAGAGCTACAGCCACCTCTACAGCATTTTTAAGAGGGGTGCCTACAAAGGACATTCTAGAAGCTGCTACATGGAGCTCCGTGCATACATTCTCAAAACACTACAATCTCCCCCTATACTCCAGATCCAGAGCAGGCTTTGCTTCAGCAGTCCTGCAGGGTTTGATTGCCACACCATCTCTTTCCTAGAGCATACCTCCTCCCCCAGCTAAGCTATGGTATTCTACCCACATGTTATGGCTGCAGTTGCATTCTTGAAGGACATAGTACAGTTTTGTACCTACCATAAATGTAGATGTCCGAGAGACATGCAACTGCAGTTGGGTTTTCCCTCCCTCCATACCCCTCTATGCTTAGGGTCCACTCCTATCCCCCTCTCTCTCTCTTAGCTGGGGATATCTGTTATGGTGTATTTGTTGTATTGCTCATGTATTTGTTTGGAATCCTGTTTTTGTCTTCCAATTTGATTACAGCCTTCCTTGGAGGGCACCTGGCATCTGGGGCAAGAAACACTGAAGAAAATGGCGTCGGCTGATGCTTATATACTCCAGCCGCTCTGACGTCGGAGAGAAATGCGACATCAGCCGACGTTGGACCCAGACTTTGGAATCCAGCCGACCGAGGGCTGCCTGAGGCAGGACAACCCACATGTTATGACTGCAGTTGCATGTCTCTCGGACATCTACATTTATGGTAGGTACAAAACTGTACTTTATCAAAAAACAGTTGCTTAACAGCAATCTTTCTAAACTCATGCATATTATCAAGATAATCCCTTAGTTTCTGCTTAGCATTCTGCAGCTGATCCTCTTCTTGTTCTTTGAGATTCCTCCTATTCTACAGTACTTTAACATTTTTTAGTCCCTCTAAATAATTCTTGTTACTTTTTAACCATAGTTCTATTACTTTTATTTCTACCCTGTTTTTAAACTCCACCTTAATTTTATCCTACTCTCTTACTATGTTTTCAGAAGATATTTCTAGCCTATCTAATAGCTCCTGAATAATCTCCACTACCCATTCCTTAAATTCCTCTCTTTTCAACAAATAGGTGGGAAAGCGCCACTGTCTCATTTTTATTTCATTACCCTGTGTTTTTATTTTAGTTATTATTGACACATGATCTGAAATAGTTATTGGGTGCATATCAAGACCTTCAATTAAATGCACGTTTCTGTGAAATGTAGATTCTGTCTAACCTAGCTCAGTTTTTATACCTTGTGGGAATAATATGTAAAGTCACTCTGAACTCCTTTTATTGAAATGACATCCTCCTTCCCAAATAGTTTCATAAAGTTTTCAAAAATCTACCCTCCTTTCTTATACTTTGCCTTCTGGGGCCCCCAGACACATATTCACTGTTGCAAATCACATTCCAGTCCCCACCTATAAGTAATATTCCTTGCTGCAAACTGGTTATTGCTCCCCAAATTTTCTTAAGCTCCATTATTGCAGTTTTATGCGTAATATAAATACATGCCATTGTAATCCTCCTCCCTTGCCAGTAGCCCCTTAGCACTACAAATCTGCCATTAATATCTTTTTTTACCCTCTTCTATCACTATTGGAGCTCCACTTATAATTAATATAAGTACTCCTGTTTTCCTTTGTCCCAGATATTAGGTTCATAGGTTCATATATTAGTACTAACCTAACTGCCCTTGCGAGCCTTTTTAAGTCTAGATAATTATCCCTTGAGAGACTCAAACCTTGCACCTTGTGTTTGTAAGGAAAACACCTTAACCATTAGGCCACCCTCCCCCAATTCCTCTGAATTACCATCCTGCAAACCTTTCTTTATCAAATTCACATGTTCATTTCTTTCTAAGTGTGTCTTCTGTAATATAGCTATTTGTACACTACAATTTTTAATATAGTTCACTAGTCTTTGTTTTTTGTATTTATCTGTGAGACCAGTAGCATTTAACGACATTACAGAAAGCATCATTGCATTAAAAAGTGATTATTCCCACCTTTTATATAAAACACCTTTTTTGTTAAATGCTTAGTTCGAGTTTGTGTCACATGGATAAACTGTTTGACAGCTTTAACTTTTATAAGTTGTTTCTTGTAGTATCTGTTTGAGCCTATGTCACATCTTACAATTTTTTTTGTTTTAGTGAACGCCCTTAAAGCAAACATACCCCAATTCCACTTAAAACCTGTTAACTTAATAGTGACAAAAAACTATGTACATCTTCAAATACTGAAGTTTTACCCTCCTAATAGGAACAAAAGTCCCAAAATGACAGCCACACTCAGATTTGAGTTAACCTAAAAGAAAGGTTAAACATGCAAAGACGCATGGTGCAGCCTGTGCTTCTAAGTGCTGATTGATTTTGTTTTTTTCTTTACAGGTCTCCTAGCTGGGAAAACCCCTAAATGCTTTCAGAGAACTTTTCTTGTAGCCAATTTCTCTTTTCAGTTTGTTTTTCTTCAGCCAGTCACTCTCCAACAGACTGTAGCCAGTTTCTCTTTATCAGATTGTCTTCATGGAGACACGAGAATGAGGTGGCCAGATTCTCTATCAGATTGTTTCCATGGAAACATAAAGACCAGCTGCAGAATTGCTACTGAGCATGCCAGTATTTGCTAGAAAAAAAGCCTGGTAATAGTCAATATTATTTTTTAATTTACTTGCTTACTCTAAAACCTGTTACTAAATCAATCTAAGGTCCTTAATCCAGTCATTTCCCCATGCAAGAATGAGAAAAAGCACATTAATTTTTCCTTTGTCATGCTTTTTTCCCCATTGCATTGCCTACATTTCTTGAAACTGAACAGGAAGAAAGAGAAGGGAGAAAGAAAAAAAGCAGCACCTGTTTACAGTTCCCATTACACTTAAAAATAACTGAGGAAACTTTACTTTATAGCATACAAAGAAAACCATACACCACAAAAATAGTGCTAGTAAGAAAAACTCTGTACTTACAATTGACTTTCTCCCTCCTCTTCCCCTCCCCAAAGCATTTTTGAACAATAATGACATGAAGTAGGGCATATGCTTTAAAGTCTCCACAAGTGCAACAAATTCTGAAAAAGTCCAATATTTCCAGAATTTTTTGTTCTGTCATATTTCACACATATGATTATTGCATTATAATCCCACATTAAGTTACTGGTTGTATTACTGTTCATCTCCATCTCCCATATCCTTGCTTTGCTTCATTTCCAATGTACTCTCGAGTCTTCTGTTCAATTCTCTTGCTACCATACTTCACTCCAACATTTTCCTTTGAAACACTGGAAAAAGTTTCACAGATATAGTATGTCTGTGGTCTTTATTACCAGAAGAACAAGAAGCAGAATCTGTTTCACAGCTCACTTATTGTTGGAGATATGTATTTCCTCCTTACCATGTTGTTGTGTCTTTCGGCTTTTCCCAGTTAGGGGTCACCACAGCGGAACTCCGGTTCGCTAATGATTGGCAGTTTATTTTTACGTGCTGAGTTGCCAGCCCTAACGCACAACCTTCAACGAAGGTACGCCCATTCGCGCATGTTTCCACGCAGAAGACGCTCTAACAAAAAATTATTTTGTCCCTCCAGAGAAAAATACTTTGAAGACAGCTGGGCATAGCAGTTTGAATCTCCCATCTGAGTCTCGACATTCCCTGAATAGTGGAATAAATTTGCATCTCTTCTGCTTGATGTACAGTGAATAATTATTCTCCACAGATAGTCTGCTGTCTCCCACTTTTAGTACTTTGTCCTTCTGCCATAGTTTTGTCAAAATCCACTCCTTCTGCTGATAGGATTGCATCTTTACTGTTAATGAACTAAGTTGTTTTCTCATAGCCTGGTTTGGAACATGCACATAATGTGCCCTTCCCACTAACAGCTCCTGCTGTGGAATACCAGTCCAGTTGCTTATTTGTGCTTTTATAAAATTAATGGTCTGTTCCTTCCAGCTTCTCTGGTATAGCTGAAAATCTCAGGTTTTCCCTTTGTGCTCTGTCCACTAATTCTATTATTTTCTGAAACATCTGTTCCTGAGAAGTCTCTTATTCAGCCAGCCTTTTCTTCGTTTCACTCTCTGATTTTTGCTGCTTTATCACCTCATCTAAATATTTGCTTAAAGCTTCTTCCATTTTTTTCCAGCCAGTTGTTGTTTATGGTGATATACTCCATCAGTGTTTCATCCATTTTAAGCAGGTCTTTGTGCAGTTGTCTTGCATCTTCCTGTAGGTTACTGGAATTCTTGTCTGGAGGTTGCATTGCTTTTTGCTGAACAGCTGCAGAATTTCCTCCAGTCAGTGTTTCTTCCTCAATTTTTCTAGCAGATATTTTCCAGGTCCTCTGTATTTCTCTTTTTTTTTTTTTTTGGCATCCAGGCAGTACACTTACTAGCCAGTTTCTGAAATTTACCCATAAACACAAGTCTACTGGCCTTCTGTGCTAAGTTTCTGTTTTCACACTGGGAGAGCTAGAATTAAGGTGTTACTCAGTGTTCAGCCATATTGGAAGAGCTCCTAAAAGCAGGTCATATGTGTACCAGAAGGCTTACCCATTATAAAATAGAATCGAGGAATGAATTATAAACATTTTTCAGACTGCTATGCCAGAATGCATTTTCTTTAATCAGTCACTCAGCAGATAGCTGTATTAATTGTAAGCAGAGCATAACAGTATTCAAATTCTGTCTTAATAGCAAAGACAGTATTTTAATGTATACACCTTGTAAAATGAAATTAAATATAAGTATTTGTATCAAGGCAATTATAGGTAAAGCTAACACTGGATATTTCTATTGATTTTGCTTTTTGTTACAGAAGAGTGTTATATGGTAGGACTTTTAAAATTCCAAAACTTTTAAGTGTGAGTCCTAAAATAGTGAGAATGAATGCTCAGAAATGGATAATTACATATATTAAGTCTGAGACTGCTGTGTTAGAGAGTATTCCCTTTTATCAGAGGTATGACAGTTAAGATATAGAAGTTGAGGAAATGGAAGGTGCAGGGGGCTTCACACCCCCTTGCAAAAACAGCTTGAAAGGAGAGTATTGATTGCCAACATTTGTTGCTCTGCCCTTTTTTATAATAATTGTGGACTTTACAATAACAAGTCTGTTAAGTGGGGGAGCTGTGTTGTGCATAATTAATGAGCATAATTAGAAGATAGCAACAGGTCCTTTGTTAAAATGTTGGTAGTCTTAGACTGGGAATATGTACAGTTTTAAAACTGATGCTATATGCAGCAGGTTGTGTAGGGCTAACTGGTGCATTTGGGTTGGAGATTGTGGGGAACTAATGATGGGAGGAGTACAGTAGGTGATCAATAAAGTCTTTGTATAATTCTGCTTAATAATATGGCAAATCTTTATTTAGGACTGGTAGAATGTGGTGGTGCATATGAAGGTGTGCATCCAGTTTTAGAAAATGGGTCACTGTGTTGGTGAGGCATCTTTTGACACCAGATATGTAGGCTGCATTCCTGTCAAAGCATGGAATATAGGCAGTTGCAGTATCATCAGTGATGATGCAGGACCCAAGTCAAATGTTTCTACTGCACTGATAAGATATAGTGTTAGTATGTTTCTCCTCTATGAGAGGAGAATGTGAAACATAATTTTATTATTGAACAGGTTGGTAGATTAGATTACTAGGGTTGCTTTTTGATCATGATTTATTTAAAACATAAAGAAACAGTAACTTGTTAAACAGTATGTTTTGAAGGCTTATAACAGCTGTAGAACCAGGACCAAATACGGCTTCAGGTTAAAAAAACAATTTAATATAGTAAGCGCTTTCATTCCTTACAGGCACTTCATCGGACAAATAACATTATTTTCTAAAATAAGATCCAAAAGAGCACATATAAGAATGACCATATCATTACTATGTGAACTGCTCAGCTTGCCCCTTTATTTCCAGTGTTAAGGTATTTAAACATCCAACTTCAGAATATGTGTTTACTCCAAAGTTTTCAGATTGCTGAAGTAGGCATTTAGTTTATCTTGCCCACTGTGTTTTTTGTAGTAGTTTTTACATGGGCAAGACCAGTAGGGGACTGAAAGAGAGGATGCTGGAGCATATAGGGTACATGAGAAATAAAGATCTCACCATTCCATTGTATAGGCACATCCAAATACATAAAGAACATTCTTTTGAATTTTTAGTTTTACAAAATGTTAAAATAAGTAACAGGGGAGGCGATGTGAATAATATTATTGAGAAGTGTGAAACTAAATGGATTTTAATGTTGCAGACAAACAAACTTCCGGGTTTGAATGGTTATGTGCCTTTAAAGCCAATTTTGAAGGAAAGGAAATTATGTCATTAATTGATTGTGCAGTTGATTTAACTTGTTATATAAGTGGAGTTTTAAATGTTATTTGTCTGATGAAGTGCCTGTAAGGCATGAAAGTGCTTACCTATATTAAATTATTTGTTTTTTTAACCTGACGCCATATTTGGTCCTGGTTCTACAGTTTTTTTATTTACTTTGCGCATTACAAAGTTTTTATCCAGGAGCTTTAGTGCTGCAGAACTGTTTTTATTTTTTGAACTGCTAATGTGTTGTCAGTCTTAACTTTATTTTCACTGATGGGTCGGATCCGATGTGTCAGATCCACCCAGGCCTTTCTAAAAGCTCCAGATCTTCAGCAAAGCTTGTGGGTATCATTCCCTACCTATAATGCAGTTCCCCAAGTTCCTCAGATCTCGTTTGCAGCACTGCGAGAATGATCTTCTAGCAAGCTCTGGGCTAAGTTTACTATTTTCATTAGTATATCATTCTTCGTCTTTATCATTATTTTATAGTTAAATGTTTTCCCCCTTAAAATTCTATCAACCTTCCCTTAGATAACTTTACCCTTCCTGTTATTTATCCATTTTGGATGATGTTCGCATCCTTTTAAGTTGGAGGACATCTAACACTCATCCTTTTAAGTTAGAGGGTGTTTTTTTTTTCTTTATTGTTGTAGAGAAATTTCCTTCTTGCATCTAAGTAGTTATTTTTCTTCACAGCTGTCCCTAGTTGGTGTCCATTTTAGTTAGAGGGCGTCCAACGTCCATTTCAGTTAGAGGAGACCCCCCCCCCAGCTCTTAAAAAAAAAAAAAACTCTCATCCTACTTTTTCTGTCTATAATCTGGTAGTTAGAGAGCCTACTAACATGTCTGAAAAGGAAGGTCAGCCTTTTGGCTTTAAATGTGAGCAATGTGGCAGGAAGATGCCCTCCGTGATACAGTGTGTGTACTGTTTGGATACTCTTCACCTGCAAGAATCTTGTTCCGTCTGCCACAGCTTTAATCAAAGAGCGCTCGTGGAGCTCAGAAACAAATTGATTTTGAAGGAGTTATTGAAAACCCCATTTTCTGAGGCTTTTTCCCCCGCTTCTTCTTTTTTTTTCAACATCAGAGAAGACCGAAAAAGCAGGAAAACATCCTTATCCAGCTGTGAAAATCATCTTTGGAGCTGAAACCAAAACAACCAAAACTGACCACTCCGACTGAACCTACGCAGCAGACAGAGACATTATGATCCAAGACTTTGTCGGAGCAGAAAGAACCACCAGCTCCAAAGTCAACGAATGTGGAACCTTCGACTCCGAAATCCACCTTGCCTTCAGAGTTTCGATATCAGAGCTGATCTCCTTGTTTGGAGCCGATCACTTCTCGGCTCCCTTCTCCATTCCTGACTATATCCAGGTCCCTACACTTTCTACCCGGGCAACCAGGAGTCTCTCTGATGAAGATGTGGCTAGGGTAGTAAGATGCTCTTAAAGATACCTGCTTTGGCCAAGTTTCTTTGGGAACTGAGCCCAAAGGAGTCTCATCAGACACAATTTTCCCTGTTGGTACCTGCTTCTCCTCCAGTCTGTCCTGCGGTTTCGGAGTCAGAAGATTCTGACATCCAGCTTGTGTGTCAGTATCAGATCCAGAACCAGTTAGCTCCTCGGATCAGATATCTGCCCCGAGCTTTTCTGCCCAGTCAGAGCAGGAAACCTCTGGGAACCGATGCTCTCCTGTTGGGTCCTTGGGGGGCTGGCTCTTATCTCCTCAGATCTGATCCTGCCTCTCGGGGCCTTGGCGTGGATGAGTTTGACTCCTACCGTCCGCTTCGGAGCTGCTGTCTTCTGCTCCGGAGAATCCACCGGTTCCGACAACTTGTTTTTTGGGTCCGGGGAGCTGTTCAGAGCAGGGGCAGTCTGCCTTCTAGGTTATGACTACTCCCCAGTCTAAGACACAAACTTCCTCTGATCTTCCTCCCTCGTCAGCACAGGTGTCTTTGCCTACTCACACCCATCCACAGGACCGCAGGGATCCCAGGCCTCAGAATGTCCCTCAGGGTACTCCACCCCCTCTTCCAAAACTTCCCCAGAATACTCCACTGAGGAAGTCCATCGGAAGAGAAAATGCAAGAAAAAGTATCTTGACTCCCCAGAGGATTCCATGTCCAATACCAGCCTCGATGAAGCAGAAGGGACCCCATGGTCATCTGCTGAGGACGTCTCCTTTGGAGACATCATAGAAAGTTTAAAACAGAGACATGACTGGCAGTCCGCCTCCCCTTCACCTGAGGAATCTGTATACCTGAAGGCCTTCGGATCTCGCCCTTCAGCCTCTTTGGGTGACCCCTCCTTCTGATGAGCTTATTGAGTTAATCTCTTGGAAGGCCTGGAAGACCCCAGATTCCATAGAACCCACTCCTAGGAGGCCAAATAAATATATCACAGCTACAGAGGATCAGGCTTTCCTAACCAAAGGTGTAGCAGTTGATGCCATGATAGTGGTGGCAGTCATGAAAAAGGAACTTTCTGATAAGGATTCTAGGACTATGAATAGGTATGTGAAGAATGTCTTTTGGTCAGCGGCCTTTTTCTTATAGTCGCTGAACTACCTGACCAATTTCACTAGATTGCAGAGGGTCTTGTTAAAGGAACCATCAGACTCCCTCCAAGGAGCTGTAGCTGATGTGGCAGCAGATAAGGTCAATGCACAGCTCACCACCCTCAATTCGGTTGTCAATTCTTCCATGAAACTCATTTCACATGCAACAGATGGGGTGAGTAGGGCAGCGGGTTCAGGCATTTCTATTAGGAGACAGGCCTGGATGTGCCTTTGTGATTTTGCAGAGCCCTTCAGGTCTTTCTTCATTAATTCCCCCTTTGATGGTTCATCTCTTTTTGGGCCGAAAGTAAGAGAAATGCTGACCAGGTGTGAACAGGAAGGTAAGACCTTGTCTGCCATTGGAGTACGTTTTTCCGCACCTACCAGACCTTTTTCAAAGGATCAGAGAGGTAGTGGAAAGATGTGGTTCAAGAAATCACAGAGGTCTTGCCAGGACACACAAGGTGGGAGTTCCCCCAGGGGCAGAGGGGGGAACAATAATGGAAGATGGCCCTCATGGCAGAGGAGGCCCGCAGAATCAGGGATCCAGAGAATCTTTCTTTGGCAGACCCTTTCATCGCTCTTGGAGTGTGTGACTGCTCACCTCTGGAGGCAGTCGGGGGGGGGGGGGTGATTGTCTCTGCACCTTGAAACCTGGCAAAAGGTAACAAATGACAAATGGGTGCAGGACATAATATCAGGGGGATATACAATTCCCTTCTCCTTCCCTACTCCCATAAACAAGTCAATTCCAGATGTTCCACCCAGTCAAAAGGAACAAGTAGCATTAGAAATTCAAAAGTTGCTAATAAAAAAAGTCATCCAAGAAGTCCCCGCAGACCAGAGAGGATCCGGAACTTACTCAAGATTATTTTTAGTTTCAAAGAAAACAGGAGACTGAAAACCAATCTTCGATCTCAGCAAACTAAACAAATGTTTGAAAAAGACCAAGTTCCGGATGGTAACACTGCAGTCAATACTTCCATTCCTGGAAAAAGACAATTGGTTGTGCTCTATAGACCTTCAGGATGCGTATCAACACATTTGAATGTAAAGGTGATCCAGAAGGTTCTTGTGCATCCGACTACGAGCCAGTCACTTCCAGTTTCGAGCTCTGCCCTTTCATCTCACTGTAGTCCACAGTGTTCACCAAAATGCATGGGAATAGTGGCAGCTCACCTGACGTGCCTAGGATTCTGGGTGTTTCCGTATCTGGACGACTGGCTCATAACTGCCCTGACCAGGCATCTCCTGCTACGAATCAGGGAATATACACTACACTTCAGCTTTGCTCCTCCCTGGGCATTAGCATAAATGAAGACAAATCTGCTCTAGAGCCATGTCAGAATTTAATATTTATAGGAGCATAGATTAATGCATCTATGCTGATAGCAAGACTTCCTTACAGAGTGCACAATCTCCACTTACATGTGAAACTGTTAATCTGGAAGACATGAGCCACTGCAAAATTAGTGCTTCAGGTTCTGGGGAAGATAGCATCTATTGTACTTATTTCCCTAGCTCGCCTGCATATGAGGATACTTCAGTGGTTACCTTCTGCACAATGGTTAAGCCGAGATCTTCCAGTATCATACAAAATCCTCATAACCAACTCTTGCAAAAAGGATCTCAAGTGGTGGCTTCACTCTCCTTTGGTATCTCAAGGTTGTCCCTTCCTTTACCCTCAACCCCAAGCCATGGTGACCATGGACACTTCCCAGATAGGTTGGGGGGGCATTATCTGGGTAAGACAGTCCAAGGCATCTGGCAGGAACATGAGACTCATTTACACACAAACATCCTAGAGATGAGAGTGGTGCTCTTGGCGTTGCAAGCATTTCAGGACAATCTCCTTCTAGGAACGGTAGCAATTCAGTCAGACAACATGTCAGTAGTCTGGTACATAAACAAGCAAGAAGGAACTGGATCTTACTCCCTTTGTTGAGAAGCTCTAAGGGTTTGACAGTGGGCAATGGCCTCCAACCTTTTTCTGATTGCAATGCACATCCCAGGGAAATCCAACTTGATTGCAGACAAATTGAGCAGAGCCTTATTATGGCTGCATGAGTGGTCTCTCAATCAGAAAGTTGCGGAAGAGATTTTCTGAAAATGAGACCAGCCTTGCTGCTATCTCTTTGCATCACCCATCAATGCCAAATGCAGCAATTACTTTGCCCTGATCCCTCCCATGGGGGAGTCACCAAAGGATGCATTTGTTCACGATTGGCCTCTGGGACTTCTCTATGCTTTCCCTCCAATTCATCCGGTTCCCAAGTTGATACAGAAAACAAATTTGGTTTGCCTTCCTTCAACCTCATCTTCTGGACGAACCTTAGCTTTTGGACCCTGCTCCAGACCTTCTGACTCACCTGATAGGAATGGTACACACCAGCCTACACAACCTCAAATTGACAGCTTGGTTGCTGCAATTCCCTTGATTGCCAGGTTTCCTCTACTTTCTTCCCCAGTAAAACATATTTTGTTGTCTTCCCATAAAACTTCTACACTAAGATTGTACAATTGTAAATGGAATAGGTTTGTCATATGGGCGAGTGAAATCAGATAGATCTTTTTTTCAGCACCCATACATTCTTTCCTGGAATTTCTAGTGAAACTCTTGAGGGAGCTGCTGCTTCTACTGTTAGAGTTCATCTGGCAGCAATTTCAAATTTTCATGTGGGAGAAAATGGCTCTATGATTATGTCGCACAGGCTGTATAAAGCCATTTTGAAAGGAGCAACTACAAGACCCCCATACAAAAATCCAACTCCTCCCTGGGATATAAATTTCTTATTAACAAACATTTGATTTAAAAAATTTAGAAAATCAGATCAACTCTTTATGTCCTACTCTGAGATTAGGAAAGGTCAACCAGTTTCAAAAGTTTACCCTGTCTAGATGGCTCACTTTGTATATCCTACATCTACAGTTCTAAAAACAGACCGCTTCCTTTCCCTGTTAAAGTGCACTCTACCAGGTCGATGGCTACATCTGCAGCTTTCCAAGTTACCCCTGGATAATATCTGCACTGCAGCTACATGGGCAAAACCTCATATTTTTATTACTCATTACAAACTGGATTTGACCTTCAGGAGTAGAACCTCTTTTGGTTCTATGGTTCTGAGGAATATACGCCCATGAGCCACCCGAGAGTCAGGTTGGTTGGGACACGGTCCCATCAGTGAGAATAAAGGCGAGATTGACAGCAACACATAAAGAAGTTATGTACTTAACATAACATTCCATGCATGTTGTCCATGTCAACCTTTATTCTCACAACCCACCCTCCATGCCTGCTTCCTATACTCCTGGGAGACAGAGTAGTAATTGGATTGACAGATCTCCATAGCCTCAGAAATACTGCTATTGGTCCATTGAAAAATGTATATACTTTGGTTTTATGACATATAAAAGATGTTTTTGCTCATTTTATGTTTGCATATTGGGCAAACAAGATCTGTGGAAGTTGAGGAACTGGATTATAGGTAGGGAAGGATGCCTACAAGCTTTGTGAAGACCTTGAGCTTTTGGAAAGGCCGAGACTGATCCAACACATTGGATCCAACCCATCCAAGAGAATAAAGGTCAGGATGGACAACACACATGGAACGTTATAAGTACATAACTTCACCCCATCCAAAAACATAACTATCGACAAACTCTTTCCTTATAACCAGTCACAACAACACATCCATAGAAGTCATTTCCTCTGCTAAACTGTTAGGAGCTCTCATTGACAATCAGTTTAGTTTTGATTCCCACATACAAACAAACATTAAAAAAACACACCAAAAACTTGGTATGTTCTATCGCCATATTCGCTTCCTCTCCATCCACTAGACTCCTCCTCTCTACCACATATCTAATCCCTTCCCTCCTATATGGGGCCCCACTTCTAATGAACCTAAAATCATCTACCAAAACTAAACTCTCCTCCTGTTACAACAAAATTGCTAAATTCACCACTGGCCACAGATCCTCCTCCCATCACTGTACTGCCCTACATAAACTAAACTGGCTAGAGCTCCCTAACTACCTTACCTACACTCAACTAACTCATGCTCATAAGCTCATTTTCAAGCCCTCACTCTGTCCCTCACTCACCTTAACCTTCAACATACACCAACCTAACAGACCCCTTAGAACCAACACTCAGAACCTAATTGAACTCCACAAACCTGCCCGTTCAGCAGGCAAACTCTTACTCTCATTTTCCCTTGCCCGTCTCTGGAACTCACTCCCACCTCATATCCGCAGCACCAGCAACCTTCCCATCTTCAAAACTCTCCTACACACACATTTATCATCTCTCTGGGAATGTTCATGTTCCCATCCTACATAACATCCCAGCTAATTCCTTATCATCCATACTTATCTTCTCACTGGGAATGCTCATGTACCATCCTACATAACATCCCCAGCTACTACCTTACCTCCCCAGTCTATAATCACATCCCTGTGGGAATACACACATCGTAAATAATCTCTTAAGTCTATATTCTTCTGCATTTACTTCTAATTATTTCCTTCCTTTAACATTCCTAAAAAAAAAAAAAAATGTTTAAATTGACATGAATTGTCACTAAGCTTCACATTCCTGCTGTATTAACATTCTCACATGCTTATATGTACTCTTCTGTTCAATCTTACATACTATTACAATATTGTTTTGTATTTTACTTTATTTTATTGCATTATTATTGTATTGTATTGTATTGTATTCTCTTTTTACTTTATTTTATTTTTATTCTTTTACTGACGTTATGCTATTGTATTACTCTTGTATATTGTTACTTGATATTGTACCTATGGAGCTTTTCTCCCCAGGACTCAATTGAAAATGGGTTCACTTGGCCCAATGGACCATCCTGGCAAACAAACTTTAAATAAATAAATAAATAAAATAACTTCTCTGAAGTAGTTAACTTCATTTGATCAGCAACCTGTGGGTTTTGGATCCAACACGGATCCAAGCCGGCAGCATACCAAGCAAAAAGATCCGAACTCCAAGCTCCTCCCCCCTACCCATACTACACTGCAGTCTCCTTCCAATCCCCAGATCTCGTTTGCCGCGGTTTTGCCAGCATGGGTTTTTTGAGTTCCAGGCAAGTTTGTCAGGGTTTTTTGAATATTATTGGTCTGTGTGTGCCCCTTTGATATATCTGTAGATAGCTATTAGTTTATCTTTCATTGCAGTTTTTTTTCCTCGCTAGATATTTGTGTTTTGTAAGTTAGTCAGTGTAGGCTCCCCTTTCCACCCATACTGTGTGTGTGTGTGTGTGTGTGTGTGTGTGTGTGTGTGTGTGTGTGTGTGTGTGTGTGTGTGTGTGTGTGTATCTGCGTTTACTATGTCGGAAAGTCAGAAAGTGACTTTCTCTAAGTGCAGAGTGTGGCCACAAGCTGTCACCAACCGACGGTCACACTCTGTGTGTAGTTTGCTTAGGGGTGCCTCATTTGTCATCCAGCTGCAAAATCTGTGCGGCCTTCAACCCCCAAGCCTTGTGGGATCGCAAGAACAAGTTGATTCTGGCAGGTCTTCTACCCGCGGAATCAACTTCTGCTGCTTCTTTTTCCACAGCTTCTTCATCAGCCATGGCTGTGGCTGTCCAGCCTTCTGGCCCTCCTCCCCTGTCCGAGACTCACCCTACCACCTTGCCACAGGGAGAGAGAGAGGCCAAGAAAGAGAGAATGAAAGACAAACACAGGGAGACAGAGACAAACAGAAAAGGAAACAGATAGAGAGCAGTGCCGCAAGCAGCAGGCCGAGTTGGATGCAAAGGCCCCTCCCACTAAGGTGATTTTGTCTCCTGTTAGAGTTACTAGGCCATCCTCTCCTCCGCTCCGTTCACCATGTTCTTCTCCGGAGCTAGAGGAGGAGTCTAGACCACCCTCAAGGTCGTCTTTGCATTGGCTCTCCCAGCGGGTGTCGGTGGCGTCCTCGAGATCGACTCGGAGCATCTCTGAAGCAGACTTGGATCAGATGATGCGAAGGTTTCTGTAAACTCAACTGCAGATGGGAGTGTTGCTGCCCCCCCACCAGTGTGATGAGTTCAGCTCCATTTTTCACCCCGATAGCTACTTCTCCGATCCACCATCGAATTTCGGAGTCTATGGATCAGAGGAGCCCCGGAGTCAGGGGGTCGGAGCTGATGGTACCTTCGGCCTCGACGCCGGCCATGCCCTCAAGTCTGTCGGATCCGCTTTCGGAGCCAAGAGTTGGACATCGGATCCGAGGGGATGAGTCTGTAATCGGCTCTGTTGTGGTCGGGGCATACCGTCCCTTTGGGTATGGCCGTTCCAACTTCGGCTCCAATCCCTTTGTTGAATCTGAGGGTCGTGGCTGCCCTCACCACCAGTTTTATGGAAGCCTGGTCTCCTTCGGCATTCGTTGTGGAGAGGGTTCTCTCTGAAGGATCGAGACCCCTCACTCTTTCCTCGGGGTCCATCCCTGCCCCCTCACAGTTGGGCTTGTCTTCCGTCATCCAGTTCCCCCAGGGACAGCCTGTGTCTATTGCACCCCAGCCAGTTCCCCTGGAGGAACACAAAACCATTTGTGAGCCCTCCCCGGAGAGTCCACCCGAGGAGGTTCATCACAAACACCATTGTAAAGATACTGACTTGGAGGAAGGGGAAGATTCCCCTAAATCACCCCCCCCCCAAAGGCGTCTCCTTCGGTGACGTAATGGAAATCTTTCGCCGGGGGGGGGGGTCCACCCAAAAACCTTCCTTTGAGTCGGTATTTCTGGAGGCATTCGACACAGGTCCATCTTCTTCTTGGGTGTCCCCCCCCAGCCGACCCTCTAGTGGACCTTATCACCACCAGAGCTTGGAAGGAGCCGGACACTGTGGAGCCAATACCCAAAAGGCCCAACAAAATATTGAGCCCCTCAGCAGATAGAGCTTCTTGGAGCAAAGGTTCCCTGGTTGATGCCATGGTGGTAGCGGCAGCCACAAAAAAGGAACTCGCCTAAGAAAGTTCCTCGGTCCACCCCCCAGACAAGGAGTCCAGGGTGATGGACCATCTTGGAAAGCGGACTTTTGCTTCAGCTACCTTTACTATAAGGGCACTGAATTACTTGGCCCACATAATTCGACTGCAGTGGGACCTTGTGAAAGAGTACGCCAAGTCTCCCCTGGAGTCCATGTCGGCCGAGGATAAATTGACCTTCTCGGCTCGTATGGCCACTTTCAAGTCTGTGTCCAATACATCTATGTGTCTACTTTCTCACACCACCGAGGGAGCTGCTAGGGTTAGCAGGTCCGGTATCGCCTTAAAGTGTCACACCTGGCTCCGTCTTTGCGATTTCTCGGATCCCTTCAAGTCATCCTTTGCTAACGCACCCTTTGATGGTTCAACCCTGTTCGGGAAGACTGTCTGCGATACGCTTGTCCAGAATGAGATAGAAGGGAAAACGCTGTCAGCCGTCGGGATCTGCTTCTCTAACCCTCAAAGGTCCTTTTCCATGAACCAGCGAGGGCAAAAGAAGCTGTGGTTCCAGAAATCTCAGCAGTCCCGGAACGCTCAGGACTCCTTCTCCCCCAGAGGCAGAGAGGGGGGGGCGCGAAGAACTTTGGGTCACAGGAACCTTTTTCAGATCGACCCGCGCAACAACCCTGAGGGGTTGCCCATCTGCTCCTCTCTGGAGGCAGTTGGGGGCATTTTTCGATGCACCTAGCCCAATGAGAGTCCATCACAACAGATCGCTGGGTGCTTCGAATAATATCCAGAGGCTATTCTATTCCCTTCACAAACAAGCCCCCTTACATAAGGTGCCTCCTGGACATCCCACCTGCTCAGAGGGAGGCCGTGGCTTTGGAAATACAAAAGCTGCTAGAAAAAAGAGCCATCCAGCAGGTGTCCCCAGACCAGTCCGGATCAGGCATCTATTCCAGGTTCTTTTTGGTTGCCAAAAAAGACGGGGGACCTAAGGCCGGTTCTCGACCTATCATCAATGAACCTGTTCTTTGCCAAGGAAAAGTTCCGGATGGTCACGCTTCAATCTATCCTGCCCTTCTTGCAGGAGGAAGACTAGCTGTGCTTGATAGACCTCAAGGATGCGTACTACCATATCCTGATGGACAGATGATCCAGGAGGTTCCTCTGCTTTCAGCTAGGGGCCAGTCATTATCAATTCAGAGTCCTACCCTTCGGTCTCACCACAGCCCCCAGGGTGTTCACCAAGGTCATGGCAGTTGTAGCGGTCCACCTGAGACTTCAGGGCATTCAGGTCTTCCCGTACCTAGACGACTGGCTCCTCACTGCTCCCACCAAGCATCTACTCTTATTAGCCAGAGATTTCTTTCTCCAGATATAAACTCTGCTGGGGATCACCATAAATCTCAGGAAGTCTTCCCTTCAACCTGTTCAAGTGTAAGACTTCATAGGGGCGAGAATAGATTCTCTTCAGGCCAGGGCATTTTTTGACTCCAGACAGACTACACAGCCTGGCACTTCATGTGTTAGCACTTCTGCACCCCCAGCAGAATTAGTCCTGAGAGCCTTAGGGTCCATGGCAGCAGCTATCAACCTGATCCCTTGTGCTCGTCTGCATATGAGAATTTTACAGTGGACGTTGCAAGTTCAGTGGTCGATAATTCATCAACCTCTAGATTTTCCGATCTCTCTGAGCAGAGTGTGCAGAAATTCTCACGTGGTGGCTCTCATCCCAGATTTGCAGGAGGGACGTCCCTTTGTTGCACCCCAACCCCAAGCCACGGTGACCACGAATGCCTCCCGCCTAAGGTGGGGGGGGCACTGTTCGGCCAGGACTGTTCAAAGCACGTGAACTCAAAGTGAGACCATTCTGCATATAAATGTTATAGAGATAAGAGCAGTCCTTTTAGCGTTGCAGGCCCTTCATGCTTATCTTCCTCTGGGAACTATTGCGATCCAGTCAGACAATATGTCAGTGGTCTGGTATATCAACAAACAGGGGGGAACCAAGTATTATCCCCTTTGTCGAAAAGCCATGAGAGTTAGGGAATGGGTGATCTCCACCAACCGCTCTCTGATAGCAATGCACATTCCGGGTTGGTCCAACATCTTGGCAGACAAATTGAGCAGAACTATCCTTTCTCCCTACGAGTGGTCTCTGAACCCTTGTGTAGCGGAACAGACCTTCCTCAAGTGGGGTCAGCCTTGCTGCGATCTCTTCACATCGCCATCCAACCCCCCCGACGGGGGAAGCTCCCAGAGATGCTCTTGTTCATGCTTGGCCACCCGGTCGTCTTTATGCGTATCCCCCGCTCCCACTCTAATACTGGGTGATTTCATCTACCCTGCCATTAACTGTGAAAACTACTTGTGTACCAACACCTTTGCCCAACGGTTCTTGGAATTCATAAATTCCAATGCCCTGGATCAACTAATCCATAGTCCCACCAGGGGCTCCAATATCCTAGACCTGGTCATTACCAACATGGGAAATTGATGCTGCACACCTATGGTCACCCTCTCGTTGAAGCTAACCACCCTTGACATCCACATCCCTCCCCCACCCCCCAGTAAGGAAACCTCCATAAAAAAAAACTTCTCCAAAGCCAACTTCATGATACTCAAGTCAGAAGTGATAAACGTCATGGCACCTATGCAGATGGGAACTGAAAATAATTCAACTGTTAAATCCTACACTAAGGCACTGTATGAGCACATCCACTCGTGCATGAATCATGCCATCCCAAATAGAACCAAGGCACTCTCCTCCAAAAAAAGGAAGACAATCTGGTGGTCCCTTGCCATAAACAAACTTTACAACAAAAGGAAGAAACCGTTGCAGAAAAGAGGAAAATCCCAGGATGCAAAAAACTCCCTTACCAGCCTCAGTGTGAAGCTGAGATCCCTCATAAAATCCTCCAAAGCTAGTTATGAAAATAAAATTGCCAAAGATTCCAAAGACAACCACAAGGCATTCTAAAGCTATGTTAAGAATCTAAATGGCAATGCTCAGATCTGCTCTGAGCTACAACAGAATGGCATTAAATATACTGATCACAAGGATAATGCCAGTATCCTGGCAGATCGATTCAGTGCCAACTTCACCTCCTCTCACCCCCTAAAGGGCCCATCTTAATACCGAAAATTGCCAAATTCCAGTAATAACGGCCACAAAGGTAAAAACTGCACTCTCCAAAGCTAAGAATACAGCATCCATGGGACCAGACAACATCCCGGGCTGTGTACTACATGAACTACAAAATGAACTGGCACCTCACCTAAGTGTCATGTTTAATCATAGCCTCACCTCAGGCTTCATGCCCACTGAGTGGTGCACAGCTACAGTTATCCCACTCCACAAGGGGGATCCAGCCTGGGAACTACCACCCCATCAGTCTGATGAGCCTGATCTGCAAGGCCATGGAACGTATTATCATGGAACTTATAAACAAAGACATGGGGCAACCTTCAAACACTGGACCCCACCCAGTTTGGGTTCGTGAATGGCCGATCTTGTCTCCTGAACCTGATCGACTTCTTCGAATCAGTCTCCAGAGCTGCGGACGAGGGTAAGGTAGTCCACACAGCATATCTGGACCTCGCCAAGGCCTTCGACACCATCCCCCACTCTGGAATCATAGATAAACTTACTAAGCTGGGCATTAATCCCTACGTCACTCGATGGGTTGCCAACTGGCTTACTGACAGAATCCACACTGTGAAAGTAGCTGACTCCAAATCCAGCTCATGACAAGTGAGTACCTTAGGGTTCAGTCCTGGGACCACTCTTGTTTGGCATCTGCTTCTCTGAAGTTCAGGCCAACACTAAGGGACCCTGGCTAATAAACTTTGCAGATGACTGCAAACTGGGAGCCATTATTGAGTCCCCAAATGATGTGGATATTCTACAAAAGAGCCTTACAGAAACAGATGCTTGGTGCCAGAGCCATGGGCTCAAGCTCCGTGTCAAGAAATATATAGTTATCCCCTTTGGGGAAAAAACATGTACCCGTGAATTACCACATAGATGGCAGTACACTAAACACTGAAAGTGTTATGAGAGACTTAGAGACACAGGTGGACAGTGGTCTCACCTTAGATAACCACATCGCCACAACAGTCAGGAAATCCTTCTGTGGCACACCTCATCACTAAGGGCTTTTAATCCAGAAAAAAGGAGGTAATTGTCCCACTGTACTCATCCCTCATTAGACCCATTATAGAATACAATGCCCCATTTGGTATGTACCTCTCAAGACATCTGCAACAACTGGAAAGGCCGCAGAAATACCTCACTAAAAGAATGACAGGCCTAAAGCAGATGCCCTATGTTGACAGTCTAAAAAAACTCCAGCTATACTCTGTCGCATATCGTCTACTCGGAGGCGACCTCTGCTTAGCATACAAGGCCATGTCAAACCAGAGCTGCTGGACATGCTACACTTAAAGAAATCCCAATCCGTCAGAGCCACACACTCCAGGGAACTAAACCTTGTCATCACAATGAACAAAACATGATGGAGGCATAGGTTCCTCACCCAGAGACTCCCCAGACTCTGGAATAGACTGCCCATACATGTCAAACAGAGCGTCTCTTTGGCCGTTTTCAAAAGGAACCTTAATGATTGAATAGGAGATAGGAAATTCACCCTGGGGATCACTTCAGTTGCCCTGCTAGACAGGGGTCCAGGGAAGTAAATATTGTGGAAGGAAATAGCCAGAGAATTGTTATGGCTAGGCTTGTATAGGCCCTAGAGCCAATAGCCTAGTACCAACCTATGAATTTAACCTCTTCACAAGACCATTAGTCTGGGGATGGTACGGGGTGGTCTTTAGCTGCTTCACCCCACAGTGTTCCCACAGACAAGCCAGCAGGTCTGATGTGAAATTGGCACTTCTGTCAGTCAGTATTTAATTTGGAAAATGCACCCTGCTGAAAATCTCTAACAAAGCATTTGCCACTTTTCTGCCTCGATGGAGGACAGAGCCACCACCTCAAGGTATCTGGTAGCATAATCTACTATCACAAGGATATACTTCTTTCCTGTGGAACTTGGGGTTCTTAGGGGCCCCACAACATCTATAGCTACCTTCTGAAACAGCTCTTCAATCACAGGCAAAGGCACCAGAGGAGCTTTGACCTTGTCTCTTGCCTTGCCTACATTTTGGCACTGCTCACAGGTCCTGCAGTACCCTGTTACATCCCTGGAAATCCCAGGCCAATAAAAGTTCTGCATAATAGTCTGTTGGTACGCGTTATGCCCATATGACCTGCAAAGGAAATGGCATAGGCTATGGCTAGAAGTGCCAGACAGAGTAGGCTCTGGGCACTACCAGCTGCTGTATTACCTCACCTTCTAGCCGTCCCTCAGTGGTCCACTCTCTATAAAGTAACCCTTTGTCCCAGTATACAAATTCACTTGTCTTCTTGAGAATGAGACACCTCTCTGGCTACCTCCCTTAAGCCTCGTAATGTAGGGTCTGAGAGTTGAGCCTGTCTCAACTCTTTCTTTGTTATCCTTCCCAGCTCTTCTTCCACAGGAAGTCTGGTATCCTCTGACAGCAGTGCATCGCTGTCAGTCTGAGTACTGCTATTCACCTCTGGCCTTGGAGTCACTCTGTCCAAGGGAACATCAGTACCCACCAGCAGCTGTGGCTCCCTTTAGTCTCACTACTACAGGGTAGCTCCCTCTCTGAAGTAACCACCTCACCAGTTCTGGCTTCAAATGTGCAGTCTGTCTGGGTCCCCAAGGCTACCAGACCCACATGCTTGTCTCCAAACCTGACTGTGTGTAGCTGCTTGCACACAAGGTACTGCATTATCAAAATCATTCCCTATCAGGACATCTGCAGGGATATCCTCAAACTTGCCTGCTTGCTAGCTTCCTTTTTCACCCTCCCAGTCAAGGTGAACCCTAGCCAAAGATATTTGGAATGGGGTCCCTCCTAAAACTCTGACTGGAATAGACTGCCCAGGCAAGTAGTGCTCCTGTTTAACCATTGCAGCCTTCACAATGGTTAGGTCAGAAGCAGTCTCTCTCTTGGCAGTGGCCTGTTTCCCATCTACAAGATAGGATATAACCTGTTGTGGTAGGTTGGTACCCTTGTTGTTTCTAGACAACTTATTGCTGGCATTCTGTCATTCCCACTTGCTGGCTTCCCCACCTTGCCTCCATGGGCATCTATATGCTATATGACCCCACTGGTTACAATTAAAACATTAAAACCATGATCCTAGCCATGTACCTGAACTAGTGGCTTCCCCTGTTACTGGCAGACTCGGTTTAGGCTACCCACCATAGGTTCCCTTAGACCTATGTGCAGCACTGGGTATCCCTTTCCTGTGCAGTGATGTCTTGCTTGCTAGGTATAGGTCTCCCTTTTCCCCCAATGTATCCACAATGTTATATTCTCTATCTGCCAACTGGATTCTCATGTCCTCAGGCAAATTTCTAAGGGCTTGTTCCCCCACCGAAAGGTCTGCCAGCCCTGCAAAAGTGGTCACCTGACACCCACTCACCCAGCTATGAAAATAAGTGCTTAACTTAACAATATATTCGCACACACGTTTGTCTGCTTTGCGTCTATGCTCACAAATCTTTTTCCTATAAGCTTCACATGTTAACGTAAAGCATTCCAGTAGACCATTTTTAACTATATTATAATTTAAGCACGCAGTATCAGACAGTTTAGAAACAGCAGTTATGGCTTTATCATGGAGTAAGAGGGTCAGAAACCTTACCCAGAGCCCTTGATCAACATTATATTGTTTACAAACTCTTTCAAGCATATGAATAAAACTATCAAAATTATCACCCTCTGTAAATTGTGGAAGAAATTTACTGACCTTTATTGCTTCTGTGGTTCGGTTACTCCCTTCCCCATTACCTCGTGACCCTGGCAAAGAGTCAGTATCCCCTTTTCATGTTGCCTCTGCCTCTCATTTTCTTCAGCCTCCAGATGTCTGTCTCTCTGCTGATTCTATTTCCAAACATTTGGCCTCCAGTTCAAGTCTGTTTAACTCCAGATCGATTTTTAAGTCCTCTGAGGCAAAGTTGAACTGTCCATTTTCTGAGAGTTGTACATCCTCAAGGCCATTCTGGTTGTCTTTCTGGTTGCTGGTCTGTGATGCAGCTGTGACGGGCTGCAATCATTTCCGCATTAGTCAGGTTGGCATGCACCAGTCCGTTAGCTTGGCACATCTGAGCCAACCGGCTCCTTGTCAGCTTGCCGTAATCAATTGCTGACATCCTTGCCTGCTGTCCCTGACTAATTAAGTTAACAAAAAATAAATAAAACTGTTGTGATATGAAAAACTGAATGTCTACTGTGCGGCTGCTTGAGAGTACAAACACCTTCTTTAGTGACCACTTTTTACAGGCTACAGGAGTTCAATCTCCATGCCACTGAATCCCAGTATATGATGTGGTGATCCCACCATTGCCCGCCAGTATGTAACACCTCACCACTGGACCAGTAATCAAGAAGCCTTAATCCTCACCACTGACAATAGTGGAGGACGTTCACTGGGAGGATGAGCTGTACACACATAGTAATTCCAGATGCAGCTCTCTGCATCAAGTGAAATTTCCCTTAAGAGCACACACTGGCACAGCTTGAGTGTTGAGATCTCAGCAGAGTGGCCAAGCCAAGACCAACAGTAACCTCTCTGTCCAACCAGTGCTTCGTGTCCCTGCCCAAGTTGCTGATATGCACACACTCTGAGGTTTGATTTATGCGTGCGCATACACACACACACACACACACACACACACACACACACACACACAAACAAACAAACACCTGGGAAAGGCTGGTACAGGTTTACTAGCTATGCCCCCTTCTTCCCAGACTATAAGGTAGTTATTGCTGCCACCAGTCACTCCTGCAGCTACCTTAAGGCCCTTTACAAAGGGTGTCTGGTCTTACTGTGTGATAGTACTATTAATACAAATGGTAGTTTGACCAAGAGCAAGGCTGTTAAGAGTAGCCCACACTGTGTCACCAAATAAATATGCAAGTACTCTCAAAACTTGAAAATCTCTACACAGACCAGCCACAATGAAAGGTTTAAATATATTAATATTCAATAATAAAAGAACAAGACAATACTAAATATAGATTTACAGTGACATCAGAGTTCAAAACCACAGGAAATATTTAAAACAACATTGCAGGACAGTCTCAAAAAAAAAAAATAAAGAAAAACATCTAAACTAAGCTTTACTATATTCCTGACTGTATCTAAGAGAATTACTATACCCTAGAAACTTACTTCATTAGAGCAAGACAGATGTGGTGAATGGATCTTCTAGCTGTTGTCAGGTCCAAGACAGAATTCTTTGTCTCACTAAGAGACTTCTCAGATTAATATTTCCAATATTACTACTGTGATAGCTTGCAGAATGACATAATTTCTTGTCATCTGACTCTAGTTCCCAGGTGAAACCCCCGCTGCTGGAAGCTGGCAGTATTTAGCATCTACTTGTGAAAATACATAGACCTCACATCTTTGGCAGCTACTGGAATTCAAAACAATTGCACTCCTTCATGCTTTTAAAGATGCTAATTAGTTCATGCTGAAGACGATACAGAAAGCTTCTCAGCACAGACTGTGTCTCTAGCTGCAATGAAAACTGAAATATACCATATTTTATTGCATAGCCTATTTAATTTCAGCTGTTTTCCTAAAATTTGCTGGAATGAAGTTAACCTCCTGTATTCCAGTTTCCACTGTTAAAATATATATATTTAGACAGTTTATATAGTGAATGTACATTCTGTTCTCTCCAGCAGGGCACACTGTGGATGCATTTCAAACACAAATACTTTTTTACCTTTTCAGCACACGTCTGTACGAACCAGTTTGATATAAACAGAAAATACAGTTCTAATAGTTGTAACACAAGCATCTTATATAAACCATGTTGATATTCACAAATGGCATATAATTATTTACAAAATTCTAGATAGCTGCACTGGCGGTATTGCCCTTCATCACACAGTGTATGACAGGTGAATGCCACAGAAGCTAAAAAGTAAAGTGTGCAAACAGTACTACTGTTTGGTACAGAAGCCTGTGCAGTAAAGGCAGAGCAGTTGAGGAAGCTAGAAGTGCCTGAGATGGCGGTAGGATGCACGTTGTAGGACAGACGAAGAAATGAGGACATAAGAGTGAAGCCAAAGTAGATCCAATTGCAGAAAAGTTCATAGAAGACAGATTATGTTGCTTTGGGCACATGAACAGAAAAGCGGAAGACAGTCTGTTGAAGATTTTGGACAGACAGGAAGAAGGCAAGAGGAAGTGAGTGCATCCATCAAAGAGATGGATGCATTGTATGAGGGTAGACCTGCAACAGTCAGGCATAAGTGTCAAAGGTAGAAGAGTGGCATTGAACAGAGAGATGGCAATGGTTGACAAGACACCCTGACCCCATGTAGAAAACGGGGAAAAAGGGGGTTGATGATGATGATTGTGGTAATCTATCCATAGAGCTTAGGCTACTGCAGCAGTGAAATATGAACATAGTATATTTGTGTAAGTGACACTTACAGTAGCAACAGATGTTTTGATAGATCACTGTTGCAGTAGCCTCCCCACCTGTATGGAGTTGTGCTCGAGCCCCTGACAGGTGGAGCATATAGAAGGCACTCTTAGCTTTTGGAAGCTGGCCATTGCAGTAATGGTAGGACCCATATAGCTTAAGCTACTGCAACATTAATTTATTAGAACATGTACTGTTATGATAAAAGTTTCACTTAAACAAATATACTTTCTTGTGGTTGGCAACAAAATAATTAATCAAGTTAATATTTTTTGAGGCTGCTACATGGGAAACGGTTTACATTTTTATGAAACTCTGTGCTGCTGTTGGTGTAAGTCTCATCATCTAGAGTCCATTCACCTTGCCAGTACTCAACTGAGGTACAGTAGTCTCACAGTACAGTCCCTAAACTGTCCTGAAAATTTCAGATTCCAGGCAGATAAAAAGTTATAACGCTGCACTGCTATCGAGTAGGTAAAATGGGCAGAACCACCATTTTACATTAAAGTGCACTACAAAACCTATAATTATTTTTATGTAGACTACTAAATGTAAAATTCCAACTGCAGAATAATACAGATGCCCATTTCTTAAGTATGCAATAAGGCAGTTGTGGGGTGGGGGGATGTGGTATATGGAACCGATATTACTGTATGCCCAGGAATTGTAAGGCAGTCACCCTTTGGACTCATGCCTCGCAACACACTTTGGTATGTGGTAATACCTGTACCACGTAAACCTCCTTGTGTCTTGATGCATAAATTTACGTACAGACATACATGCGTATATAATATATACATTTGTAAATATGTTTTTCAAAAATATGTTTGTTTCTCAGAATGCTGGTATACTTTCTGTTCATAGGTTCATAGCTGTTTACTAGGCTAATGACCACAAGGGCCTTTTTAAGCCTAGCCATGCATCCCAAATATCTGAAAAGTTCAGATACCCTTGATAAGTGTAAGCATGGGCCTGCAAGATGAACCATTTACAGGTTACCTGTATCCATTAGAGACATAGGTGCCAAACCAGGGATGAATTTCCGGTTTCCCATCCAGTTGTCCAAGTTGCACTTGAATTGGGTTAGGGAGGAACTCTGCTTTGCATGGATGGGGAGCTGGTTCCATAGACAGGGTAGTCTCTGGGATATATACCTATCTCTTTAGCAGGTCCTGTTTATATCACAGGCAAGGTTTAAATCTTTAGACTAGGTAATTCTGGTGCTGTTTGTTTTATGGATATACAGGAGGTCCATCAGAGTGGGGTCTGACAATACCCTGTATGCCAGGCATAGATCTCCCCTCAAAAGCCTGTTGGAGACAGAATACAGGGATAGGGCCTTGAGGTGGTCTGAATAGGACATTTTACTTATGCCCTGTATTCTTTTAGTGAGGAACCTCTGTGGATGTTCCAGTTGTTGGATATGCCTGGTTAGGTACTTACCAAAGGGGGCATTGTACTCAATGATAGGTCTGATGAATGCTGACTACAGTGGAACAGTGACTTCATTGGACATAATTGCCATACCTTTGTTTATAAGTTGTGCAACATAGAATTATTTCTTCACCACTGTAGACACATGATGGTTAGAGGCTAGATTACTATCTATACGTGTCCCTAAGTTCCTGACTACTGGGTCAGTTCTAAGGGGTATTGTCAATATGGACAGTTGCCAAGTATGGATGACTTCCCAAAGAATACTATTATGCATTTCTTGCCATTTAGTTTTAGTCCTGTAGAACATTTGTGTCAGTGTGAGATTCAGTGACAGCTCCTAATTTGCAATCATCTGTAAATTTAGTCAGCCAGGGACCACTGACATTGGCCTTGACTTCTGAGAAGTAAATGCCAAAAAGGAGCACTCGAAGGACTGATCCCTGAGGGACTCAACTTTTACTGGCCTCTTTGTAGAGGTGGACTCCCTAATTCTAACTTCCTCGGTTCTGTTTGTGAGCCAGTTAGGTATCGACCGGGTGACGTACAGGTTTGTACCTAACCTCCTGAATTTGTCAACAATGCCTGAATGGGGTATTGTGGCAAATGCTTGGCCAGTTCAAGGTAGGCAGTGTGAATGATTTTGCCCTCATCCATTGCTTTGGTAACCCTCCTAAAGAAGCCCACCAGGTGGAGTAGGCATGATCTGCCCTTGATGAAACCTGATTGAGTTGGCTCCAGTGTCTGGAGGTTTACTATATCGCTGTTGATCATCTCCATGGTAATTCCTTCCATGGCTTTACATATAAGACCAGTGAGACTTGTAGCTCTGTAGTTTCCATGGTCTGTAGATGGCCCATCTTTGTGCAGAGGGATGACTGTTGCCTTTCTCCGTTCATGAGGCACGAAGCCTGTTTGGAGGCTACAGTTAAATAGTAGTTCCAGAGGTCCTGATAGATCCTTTTTCATGCTATTTAGAAGGCAAGCTGGATATTGTCTGGGCCCATTGATGCAGTTGTGTTGGTCTTGGAGCGAGCATTAAAGGACCTGTTCCCTCGTGATATTTGAGGGAGCTATATTTGATGATATTTCTTGAGGGGAAGGTTGAAGGGGAGAGAGGGGTAAAGTTGGAGCTGAATGTATCAGCCAGGAGTTTTGCTATATCTTCTGGCTCAGAATAGGTGGCTCCATTTACATTGAGCTCTGCAAACAATTGTGTATTGCCTTTGAGGTTGCAGACATAAAGAATGCTTTGTGGTTGTCCTTGGCCTGGGAAGCCAAACATACCTCAAATTTAGCTTTGGTAGACTTTATTTGTCCTCTGAGTTGTTTTAGTTTGAGAGTGCTTTTACCCTTCTGGGTTCTGTATCTCCTAATTTTTGTCATGATTTTCTTCCTCCTGTTATACAGCCTATTAATTTTGTGATTCCACCAGGGTGGCTTGCTTTTTGTTAGTTCTGTACTTCCTCCTGTTGGGTACAGCTGCCTGTATGCAGCTATTAACATACTTGTACAGGGTTTCTGTGAACAGTTTTGCATAGGCAGCAGTATTCTCAAGGTTTATGGGAGCGTGAAATTTTACCAGGTTCTCAATTACTAGCAGGAGGTTAGCCTTAGAATAGTTAAAGAATATTCCAGGTTTAGCTGGGGGTCCAAGTTTTATTTTTACTTCAAAGGAGACCATTTTGTAATCTGACCTTACCAGGGAAGGCATTATAGTGGGGTGTGTGCAGCACTCTCCCATATTAGCGAGGACCAGATCCAGTATGGTTGCACCCCTGTTTTTTGTGTATTTGACTATCTGGTCCAGAGAGTTTGTGTTTACAAAATCCAGGTATCTCTGTTGAAGTACGTTTGGTGCCATATAGGATTCCTAGTTAATGTTGGGGTAATTAGTCACCCATGAATACGATATTGGGTTGGATGGTTAGTGTTTCTAATAAGTTTAAATACATGTTATGGGTTTCCTGCTTCATAGAGGGGGGGGAACCTATAGCTTGCAAGGAAGTGGTACTGGATTTTGCCTATGGTGATTTGAACATGGAACAGCTCACGTACATTGTCCTGTTTGACCAATATTGAAGTATATTTATTTTTGATGTGAATAGACACCTCCACCTTTAGTCCCTGCTTGGGAAGTAGCTGGCCTAAATGTGTGGAAGGCATTATTACCTTGCACTGTTGGTGTGCTCTCCGTGGCTTTAAACCATGTCTCAGTGACCGCACAGATGTCAGCATTCTCTATGGTGAAGAGAGTTTCTAGGGAGTTATCCCTTTCTTCTTTGATTCTGTTATGTCAGCCTGACTTTCTGAGATGCTGTTGGAAAGAAATGGAGTACTCTAATGCAGATGGCTTTGACATCTACATTCATGTTTTTTTTTTCATTTCAAGTAGCCATTTTTATTAAAATGAAAATAGCATACGCACTCTCTTTACAACATTCCTAACAATATAACCAACAGTACAATCTAATAAAACAAAACATAAACATTGACTATAGTAGTGATAGTTGTTCTTCTGCATTCATGTTTTAAGTCTACAAAGATGTTGGGTAAAAAGTAAGCACGTTTACAGCTTCCTTGTAGGTGTTGCAGATAAGGACTGATATCTAACTTCCAAACCTATAATCTTTGTACAAATAGTAAAAGGACTGTGTTACTTTTAAGGGTTGATTTATGTTAAATACCAAATAAAGTCAGAGTGTAGAATACCAAAAAATGTGCAGCCCCAATCACATTTCTTCTTGTACCTGCAGTTAAGAGGAAAATGCTTATAGACATATACCAGTGAAATAAGCTGCCATCACCTCAAAAAGGGAAACCATGCCTTAACCTCTCCTCCTTTAATTTTCTTACTCCAAGACCACAAGCTAAATGTTTTCTTGCCCTCCCACCCCCTACAAAACACATTTTCAGATGATGATAATTAGTTATGTAATAAACTGGATGCTGAATGACTTTCAGGATTGTTTTTTTTCCAGTGTGCTGCATATTTAAAACATTTTGATTAACTTTTTGTTTTAGTGCAGTGCTTGTTAATTTTTTGTTATGGACTGTATTTGGCATTTACTGTTGCTGATGCTGCTAGAGAAATGTATATTACAATATTGCTCACATTCTATTTATCTACATTGTAGGACAACTCTGAAATGTGTTTTGCAGTGAAATAAAGAAAATGCTTAAGGATTTGACATTGTTTGCTTATCAGCTTTCATAATGTTTTCTTTCATTTTATTTGCAAGTCATATAAACAAAAGAACTACGTATCTGGACCCAAGGTTGGCATTTACTGTGGAGGAAAACCCTGTAAAACCTAGTGCAAGGCAGAGATATGATGGTAACACTACAGCAATGGAAATACTAGAAGGACAGGATTTCAGTGGGAGAGTGGCCATTGTTACTGGTGCCAACTCGGGAATCGGTAAGTTGCTTTCTCAGTAACTAACTCAGAATAGATAAGGTGTAATTTTTATTTTTTAATTTTTACTAGGTTCAGATTGCAGTTTAGTTTTTACACAACTAACTGAAAAGTATACACTGAACCAAACCTGTTCCTATTCTGAGTACCCTGATACTCTGCTGTGTGCTTGGTCATAATGACAAGAGTGTAAGAAAACAGATTTTTGTTACATAAAAATGAGAACTCTATCCTAGATTGTAAATTATTTTTAAATATTCCAGTTCTTCCTAACCCTTTGTTGTAATGCTGTTTTCTAGTTATTCAGTGGGTCATTATGTCTAAATTGGACTAAGGATTGCAACAGAATGAAATGTATATTAATGAAAATATTGATCTGCATTGCTGTTCATTTTAGTATTTCTGTAATATTGTAAGTAAACTGTAAGCAAAACTAGACTCCTTGATGGGTAGGGCAGTCTGTTATTTTTAGTGCTTGTCCAAATGCATTTGCATGGGTCAACCTTATCCTGAAATTAGGAGAGTATTGTAATGATGCATTGCTTTCCATGTTAAGTTGCCGGTAATTAAAACTGTCTATTGAAATTTTAGGCTTTGAATTTGATTTCCTTGTGTAACCTAGTGTTAGTTAGCAGTAGGAGGAGAGTGTGAAAAGGTTCTGCTTGGTTACTAACGTTAAAGAAGTGAATTGGTTACCTTAATTTCCTTTTGCTTATTGTCCCTTCCTGCGAGTAGTTTGACTAAGTGTTAATTGTTTTGCTGAAGCCACCTTTCTCATTCTGAATGGTTACTAGCTGTGCTGGTCAATTTTGCCTTTTTTTTTTCTACAGCATTGAATTTAAGTACTATGTTATTACCAGTTTAGCTGAATGTTACATTTTCTCACTCTTAGATGATATAATTAAGACTGTCCCCTGTACTGCTCCCTCATGTCATTCCAAACCTAACCCTTTCTTTCTTGCTTTCCTACCTTAACCCTTTGTCTCATTGCTTGCTACTCTCTTACAGTCCCCTTTCCACTTAATGCCCTTCTCAGTGAGAAAACCGTCACTGCACAAACCCTGTCTGTCTCCGTTTCTCTCTCCTTGTACTTTTATCTCCTGCATGTGTGTCCTTGTTTCTCTCCTTATTCTTTTTATCTTGACTGTACAGAACTTGCGTATCTTCATTAGGTTCTTCAGTCTATTAATTCTTGCAGCCCTCTTCTTTGGTATCTAGTACAGTAATTCTTTCAAAGACTCTGATTTCCCCCATTCATTTTATATGGCCATTCATTGTTAGCTTGTATTTATTTTCAGTTACACAAAAATGTACCCTTAAACTGCAAAACGTGTCCTGAGTAGGGAAAAAAATAAATCAGTTTAAACCTACCATTAGACTAATTCTAAGTGCAAAAGCAATCCATGCCTTACTTTTTATATTTCTTCTCCAACTACATACCAAAATCCCTGTGTTGGAAATTTGAATGTCTCATCACCTGTGCAAAACTGTTGTTGAAATAAGTAATTTGGCCATGCTGCTGTTATACAGGCTAAGTCTCTTAAATCTGATTAGTCTTCTTACGCCTCCTCAATATATAACCTGGGTACATATTCATACCTTTATTTTAGCAATATTACCATAGAAACAATGGTTGCAGTGACATATACATAACAAAGCTGTCTGACCAACGTGCGTCCTGTCTGAATTACTCATGGACCTACAGGCACTTTCCCTGCAACCCTCACATCCAAACTCCACCGTGAAATTCTTCCATTTGTATGCGGATTTGTGGAAAATTGCCCCTAGAAATGCTGTCTAATATTGATGGTCTTTTTTTTTAATATTGTTGGTTCCCATTAAGGATTTTAACCAAATCTTGGTATGGATTTCCTGTGCCCCCAGGAAAATTAAACCTGGGATGCTGGTTAATTTCTTATTACGAAAACCGATCATTTTTTTTTTCCCGGAAGTACTTCCATACTCCATGTATTATGACCCTTCTGCTGTTTAATGCTGATTGTTTACAAGGTACACCTGCCACTGTCTTTTGACATTTAAAATTTATAGACATTGCTGTTTTATTTAACTTTGAATGGGGCTTGATTGTTCTTTTCATTTGTGTGATGTAACTTCATTATTCAAACCATTCCAAAGCTTTTTTTCTGACCATTTGTGTCCTGGTTCACTTCCTTCACAACATATTTATTTTATTTTTTATTTTTATTTGCAGTTTGTTAACTGGGAAAGTCCATTGGGCCAAAATGAGCCCGTTTTCAATGGAGACCCAGGGAGAAAAGCTCCATATACAATTACAAAGCTAATATCAACAAAGTTAAAAAGTATAATACAGTTTTCAAAAGCTACTAAAACACAGTAATGTAGAAGACATAATAATATTTGAGCAAGGTCTTGTAACAAAGCATTGAATGAAATTAAAGCAAATATTTTGGAGTACATAAGTATAATTTGGAGTGCAGGCATTTATGCACACATATATGTAATTTGAGTTTATATTACTACATTCCTTGTATTAGATGCACTTTCAACACTGAAAAAATAAACTTGAGCCAGTTCCAAAGTCTGTCTGCTTGTGGAGATGTACACAATAGAAGCATAGACATTACTGCAAATAAAATATCAGTTCTAAATGTTGACTGCATTGGTTGTAAACTGCAGAACTGTAGGTGAAGGACGAGAGCTATTATGTAGCATGCAAGCCATATTGCAAAGATTGGTTACATTCATTTGTATGATGTTTAAATGTACTGTAAAACAGAGTATACTTTATCAGTTTATTAAAGAAACTATTGAGCTCAAGATAAAAAAAATGTTCATGATGTTTGCTTCAATGATGGTCATGAAAGCAGTTGAGCTCAGCAGAAGATGTGATGGTTGGTTTGATGGTGGGGCAAAAAGTAAACCAACGGTAGTGAGATACTGTCCCACAAGTTTCCAGTAAGATTTTCAAATACTTTTACTCGTAGAGATTGACTTCTTATGCCTGTTTAAAGATAGGTAAAGTGCAAAGAGGATTAAGAATTTTGAAAATGGCCACCCGTGGGATTCCAAAACCAGGTTTATTAAGTGTGGCAACATTTTCAAGGAAAATTCTACACTGGAACTCAAAAACATTGTTTTTTGTCATTATGTCTTTGTTTTCTGAGGTATTTAAAGAATTAAAATCTCTCTAGGTGCTTCTTAAAATGTTAATGCTTTTCCGCAATATGGCTAACACAGGGATAGGGGGTTGACACATTGTCATCTTGTTTTACTGCTTTCTTGCTCCATTCATGGATTAATTTCAAGTCCCCTTTATATAAGCCATGATAGACATAAGCAAGTGATTTCTTCCTCTTTCATTAAGGTATAATGGCAGCAGTGTGAGTCACAGAAGTCTTACACACCTTCTTGCATTTTATTCCTGAATAACCATCATATAAATGTGTTTCAAACTCTGCTGTAAGCCGTTTAGAGCAGTTTAACAGCTGTAACCAAAGAAAGTAGCTACATTTTCAGGCTTTTGTCAGGATTGTCATTTTTTAGTCCTGTGCTATGAATACTGACACGCACTTCCTCACATTTCCTGAGATGTCAAAGTTAGTACTGCAACCAAGAACTGTTACTCAACGCTTCCAAGAACTTATTCTACTAATCACCAGTGTTTGCATCAGTAGGAATATTTTTTTTGCTGAATATTGGAGAACTGTGTTGATATGCTTGCTATTTTTGTTGATAAGTATTTTACACAGTACAAAAAGTGCAACTATCTATACTTGAATTAGATTTTTTAAAATGAGTAATAAATATCCTCATACATCACATTTTCCCCACTTCTGTTGCATTGCTACTCATTGATTCGTTGTATTGCAGCATACTAACACTTCATCAAAACAACAATTCTTGAGCATGGCATAGCAGTTGTTTTATTCTGTGTGCAAGACTAACACTGTTGCACTTACAGAAATTGCTACTAATTTCCCTAGACTGTATACAAAAAAAGTCCTGTGCTGTTAAGGTTGCCATCTTTTTGGATGACCAAAATGTGAAGTTACTGAGGCCTGAGATAGTACAGGGCAAAACCTTGTCATTATCACTTGAGAAATGTTTTTCTTTTTATTACCAAAATAAAGACTGTGCGATATGCAGATGTTCATAGTGTTACCCTGCTGTAGTCATCACACTTGGGTTATCCTGTCGTCAGGCGGTCCCGCAGTCGGCCGGAATTCCAAAGTCTTGGTCCGGTTTCGGTTGCTGTCGCTTCTTCCCTGACGTCAGTGCACCAGGGGTATATATAATGCATCCGACGCCATTTTCTTCTGTCTTTCTTGCCGCGCGGTGCTCGAAGCAGAAGCAGTTCGCAAGTGCCGTTCGGCCGACTCCTGAGAGTTTCGAAGTCGAATTTCAGATCCGAAGTCTTCAATAAAGCTAAGTACCCCATTGGGGAAACTTTTCTTGCCTCAGACCGATGTCAGAAAAAGTTAACAATTGTATTTCTTGTGGGAAGCAAATACCTCATAAGGATTTTCATTCTTACTGCATACCTTGCCTAGACCCAGACCATGACATCACTAGTTGTCGTTTTTGTGCTAGGTTTAATAAGCGTACTATAAAAAGATGCTTTGATTTCGCATGACACTACTTCAGTAGAAAATTTAACTACACTATGCCGTCGGAGCAACCGACTACCGGCGTGCACAAAAAACGCAAGGATAAGGACAGGCAGCCTAGACCCAAGCCAGACCCCGAGGGCTCGGCTGGTCCGTTCTCCGGTTCACCGGTCTTCAGTGAGGTTTCGATGCAGCCCCTGACCACCACAGATCTGGAACCCGAGACCGCTTCGGAACTTTTGGCAGAAAGTACTAGGCCGACGCAGCCATTTTGTTTAGCCCCCACCGACGACACTGCTGAAAAAGATGTCGGTCCTGGAGAAACACCTTCGGTTTCTGAAGACATCTTCAGACCGACTACGCTCACCATAAAAACGTATCCTATGACTAAGACTCCTATTAAACCTAAAAAGACTGCACTTCAGTCCCCTGTTCAAGGCCCCATGCCTAAGAAACAGATGCTCAAAATGGCTGAAGACTTGATCTCTTTAATCAGGGGTTCCCAACCCCCTCCCGACAAAAGGCCTAAACAAGAGGAAGATTATGCCTCCCCTGAACAAGTGTCTATTTCCTCAGGCTTCTCTGAGGACCAAGATTAATCCTTCTCCCCTTATGAAGATTCTGATGCTGAGGATTGTATTCCCTCAGCTTCTCCTCCTGAAGACTACTCCTTTGGGGAAACTTTACACACTATGAGGGAACATTTTCACTGGGAAGGTCAGGACTACTCTGACTCAAAGAAAAGGCTCAGAGAGTTTCTTTTACTCCCCCAGCACAGACCACTTGCCATCCCCCCAGTTTTAGACATTGTGGATGATGTTTACTTAGAATCCAGTTTGAACCCAGATTCTCTGCCTCCTGCTCCGGCCAAACCTGACATACTATAGAGTGCTTGATTCCCACAAATTTCTTTATAAATGTCCTGTTGCTGATCCAGAGACTATCTCCCAGGGTCCCAAAGGGGCTAAGGCTTCTATGGCAAAAAATCCTGTACCCTCTGAAAGGGACTCCAGAGCACTAGACAGGTGGGGGAAAAAGGTTTACATCTCAGCCACTCTAGCTATGAGGCAAACTGCCAGTTTCACATGCTAAAATATCAGCAATTTCTAATGTCTCAGTTAAAACAAAAAATGAGCACACTCCCTCAACAGTCTGAATTGAAAGAAATGCAGGATCTGTTGCATGCAACTGAACAGGTGGGCAAACATACTTTACAATGTGGGTTTGATTCTTTGGAGGCTTCCTGCAGAGCAGCTGTCACTGGGTCTGTTATACGTAGGCATGCTTGGTTAAAGGAACAAACTCTGCCTGATCATGTTAAAGCAAAGCTTCTAGATGCTCCCTTACAGCAGGATGTTCTTTTTGAAGTTAAAGCAGAAGAAGTCTTAAAGAAAATGGAGGATAAGGCAAAATCTATGCAGACAGTCAAAGATTTTCTACAGGTACAGCCCCCTCGCTTCAGCAGAAATTGGCCAACAAAAAATTGATCCTTTCCAGCTACTGACAGACCACAGAGGGGTAAATACAGACGTCCAAGAGGCAGAGGACAACCACAAGCCCAGTACAAACCTCGACAATGGGGCACTGCAACACAGAAGGGAGGAGAAGACGGGTCCCAAACTACCAGAAGGCAAACTCAATGACTTGCACCTCATCTGGCCAAGCAACACTCTCTTGGCAGCCCCCTTGGGAGGAAAACTCGCACTTTTTTCAGACAACTGGCACACTGTCACAAAGGACAAATGGGTCCTAGACATAATTTCAAGAGGATACAGATTCCATTTTCACACCTTGCCAATGAAAAGAGGAATGCCAAACCTGCCACAAAATCAATGGGCAGAGGCACAAAAACAAATGACAGCTCTCATGGACACGAGAGCCATTCAACTGGTACCTACTCGAGAGCAAGGCCAAGGATTTTACTCAAGACTCTTTCTAGTGCCCAGAAAGGACAATGCCTGGAGACCAATTCTGGACCTTTCAATTCTAAACACTTACTTACAAGTACCCAAATTCAAGATGCTAACACTACAGCAGCTACTTCCCATGTTGGGCAAGGAAGCATGGCTAGTAACGTTGGGCCTCGAGGAGGCATACCTGCATGTCCCTATCAGACAAAGTTGCAGAAGATACCTCCGTTTCATTGCAGGTTCAACCCATTACCAATTCTCTGCACTGCCCTTTGGCTTATCTACTGCGCCCAGGGTGTTCACAAAATGCCTGTCACCAGTAATTGCATACTACAGACAAAGAGGAATTCAAATATACCCATACCTGGACAACTGCCTCATCCAAGCAGAAAGCAAGGACATCCTCTTACAACATCTGGCTTTTGTAAAACATCTTCTAAGTTGCCTGGGGTACACAGTAAACGAAAAGAAATCAAAACTAGTACCCTCACAAAATATGACATTCCTGGGTGCCAGCTTGAATACAACGGCCCAGAAGGCTTATCTGATGCCAGACAAACAACTACAACTGACTCAATATTTCAAAACAATGGCAACAAAGACCCAACTACCTGCAAGAAAAATTCTGCAGGCCTTGGGCTTCATGGCATCTTGCATACTACTAATACCATTTGCAAAGCTGCATATGAGGAAATTACAGTGGTACCTAAAAAGCATATGGTCTCAACACAGCCACAGCTTGGACACAATGATATCTCTCATTCCCTGCCTACAACAGGAGTTTCTATGGTGGTCACTGGCATGTCACCTTAACAAGGGTCAGCCTTTCACCTTGCCCCCAGCCAGGCAAACTATGACAACAGATGCATCGGACTACGCCTGGGGGGGCACACATGGCAGGACAGTGCGTTCAAGGCGTATGGACTGCAGATCAAAGGAATCTGCACATCAATCAAAAAGAGATGATAGCTGTTCAGAATGCTCTGACAGCCTTCAAGAATCTATTACATCCAGGACAACTTACAATAAGGACGAACAACACCACAGTAATGTGGTACATAAACAAACAAGGGGGTACACACTCCTACCCTCTATGCAGGCAAGCAATGACCTTGTGGAACACAGCTCTGGCTTACCAAGTTCAGTTACAAGCTCAATTTTTGCCAGGAAAAAAGAACACATTGGCAGAAGACCTCAGCAGAAACATCATGGATCCCCACGAGTGGAAACTGGATCCACAAGTATTTGCAATGATAACTCAAAAATGGGGCTTTCCAGACATAGACCTGTTTGCCAGTCCTCAAAACTATCAACTAACAAAATTTTGTACAAGGACACTTCACCATCAAGCTTGGAAAGTGGACGCACTCTCATTCATTTGGAAAAACCTGACAGTATATACCTTCCCTCCATTGCCTCTCCTCACAAAGGTGCTTCTGAAAGTCAGAAAGGAGAGACCACGACTGATACTCATAGCCCCAGACTGGCCACACCAGCACTGGTACCCACTATTGAGGAATATGGCCCAGGGCCCACCTTGGATTTTACCACAAATTGCCCATTTGCTCACACAGCAAAACAATCAGATTCTTCACAGCCAGCTAAAAACCTTAAATCTGGCTGCATGGCAAATCACCTAAACATCCAGCCAGCTCCTCTTTCCCAAGCAGTTATAGATGTTATTCTGAAGCTAGGAGGCCCAGCACCAGGAAGGCCTATTTGGACAAATGGAAAAGGTTTTGTGCCTGGAACCAAGCTAAAGGCCAAAACACACTTCAGCCTCACATGCCTCAGATTCTACAGTATTTAACTGAGATGTTGCACAAATGACTTTCTTTTTATTCCATTAAAATCCATCTTCAGCTATTTCAGCCCACTACAACACGGAACCACCCTTATTTCCGCATCCACTTCTAAGGCAGTTCCTCAGAGGGGCAAAAAACATTAGGCCCCCCAGGAGAGCACCTACACCAACATGGGACCTAAATTTTGTTCTGGAAAAACTTACGCTACCTCCCTTTGAACCAGCTTTCTCTGCAGATCTACAGTTCCTATCATGGAAGACTGCCCTGCTGCTAGCAATAACTTCAGCTAGAAGAGTCTCAGAGCTGCAGGCACTAATGGCAGTGGAACCTTTCCTCATTTTCCATCAAGAGAGAGTTTCTCTATGAACTAATCCTTCCTTCATGCCTAAGGTGGTTTCCAGTGTGTCTTTAAATCAAACCATTCACTTACCCACCTTCTTTCCAAACCCACAGAACAAAGGAGAAAGACTCCTGCATTCCTTGGACATTCACAGGCAACTTCGTTACTACTTGGATAAAACTAAGGCTTTCAGAAAATCTGACCAGCTCTTTGTATCGTATGCTACAGCTTCACAAGGGAAGGCTATATCAAAACAAACCATTTCCAAATGGATAGGACATTGCATTTGTTTTTGCTATACCCATCATGGAAAACCAGTTCCTGCTACCATTAGGCCCCACTCTACCAGGGCAACAGCTACATCTACAGCCTTCCTCATGGGGGTTCCAACCAAGGAGATTTTGAAAGCTGCAACTTGGAGTTCAGTACACACTTTTACCAAACACTATCACTTACCACTTTACTCTAAGACTAGGGCTGGCTTCACCACTGCAGTTCTGCAGGGCCTTCTAGCCTCCTCTAACCCTCTATAACTCCTCCACCCATCCATAGCTTTGGGATTCTACCCAAGTGTGATGACTGCAGCAGGGTAACATGATGAACATAGTACAGTTTTGTACCTACCATAAATGTAGATGTTCGAGTGTTCACCATGCTGCAGTCCAGGTTACCCTCCCTCCATCCCCTCTGATCTAACTGGCTAAATTTCTACAATACCTTCCTGATGTATTTGATTATAGCTGGAGGGATTTTGTGTTTGTGCAAAAATTACTTAATTTGGTACTAATTACTGACCACCTTTTTTGGGGGCACCTGACATCTGGGGCAAGAAAAACTGAAGAAAATGGCGTCGGATGCATTATATATACCCCTGGCGCACTGACATCAGGGAAGAAGCGACAGCAACTGACGCCGGACCAAGACTTTGGAATTCCGGCCGACTGCGGGACCGCCTGACGACAGGATAACCCAAGTGTGATGACTGCAGCAGGGTGAACACTCGAACATCTACATTTATGGTAGGTACAAAACTGTACTTTTTGATTAGTTGTAATAATTCATATGATATTTGGTATCCATGCTTTCTATCATAATTAGAGAAAAATCAGAAGATATTTTTTTCTTAAAATACCTAAACATTTGCCATGTTTCATGGCCCCCCTACTTCCCCACAAAACAGAATGCCAGAATCAGTACTGTTAAGAGAAAGCTGGACTGACACAGTTTCTTTTCCTCACTGCAATAAAGGCAATGGGAAACCTTTCCACGGCACATCAGTAGGCATTTTTAGAATTGTGGGCAGTACCTGGCAGGGAGAAATACAGATTTCCCCTTTGTTTGTGTTATGGCATGCAGGCAGTGACAAATGCTTATGCCAAAGTATGTGTGAAGTTAAGCTTAAAAAGAAGGTGGGCTTTCTCTTCCTTTGATCCTAAAGCAAGGAAATGAAAGTTTTTAAAGGTTTCAAGTACCTAAATAATAATGAATTCCTTTTGTTGTGAGAAAAGCAACTCAAGGATTAAGTTAAACTGTAGAAGAAGGTGACTAAACTGACTACATGGAATGTTAAGATGTTTGGATCTTGGGATGGAGAGTCTAGTAGAGAAGAGCATTACTCAATGCAGTTATGAGCTCTCCTGTCTATGAATTGTGTAGAAGACCATGTCAGGCAATGTGTATGGTGTTGGTATACAAGAACAGAGGTTTATTGCTGTGAAGAAGAGGAAATCACAATGAGTATGACTTTAACAGCATGTTTAACTGGACAGTCTGAACTATGATTGCAGTGTCAGTTTTGGTGATAAATATTACTGCTCCTAATTTTATTGTTACAGATGCTTTGAATAGTGAAGCCACTCTTGCTCAAAATACTGTTCCTGTATTATAAAAAGGCTTTACTAAGTTTAGCCGAAGCTAAGGAGGCCAAATTTTTGCCCACATGAAACTTGGAAATCGACACCAATTGGGCCTTAACAGTGGAGAAACTAGCTCCACAGTTAAAAACATCGCCAAAAAATCCAAAATGGCAGAGACTGGAGCTGTAAAGGGATCCAGGTCATACTGAGAAGCCCAAATAGAAAAAACACTTTCATTCGTTGGAGTAGATCTTCCTTGTAGAAGTCTTATGAACCGCAATCAGGATCTTCTTAACAGGAGAAGAAAGCCCATGAGTCCTGCCTATCATGGATATTGGACCAGCCAAGCCGTGAACTTTAGGCTGACTAGATCTAGGTGAGGAACCCCTGACGGGTGCAAAATCAGATCTGGGACCAGATCCAGTGTCTGGGGAGGACACACTATATGAGACCACAGTGTTGGCAACCAAACTTGAGGCCAGAAAGGGCCAATAAGGATACTTGAACTCACTAGCCACCAAGCTTTCTGAATGAACTTGGGAATAAGAGGAAGCAGAGGATATGCATATAGTAGACCGGAGGGCCAAACATGGACTATGGCGTCTCCGGGAGACTCCCCCGTGAGGGATCAGAGCGGAGTACTTGCTGCACTTTGCATTGGAAGGAGAGGCGAAGAGATCGCAGCAAGGCCGTCCCCACTTTAGAAAGATCTTGTCTGCTACTGACGGACTCCGAGACCAATTGTAAGGAGCCTGTCTGCCAGGATGTTGGACTTCCCCAGAATGTGCATTGCAACCAGAAAACAGCTGGTGGAGATTGCCCCCTCCCGCAATGTCATGGCCTCGCTGCAAAGGGGATAGGACCTGGTTCCCCCCCTGTCTTTTGATGTACCAGACCACTGACATATTGTCCATCTGTATAGCAACAGTCCCGGGAGGAAGAGAGGCATGGAGAGCTTGCAGCACCAAAACCACTGCCCCCATCTCCAGGGCACTGATATGCAGACTGATCTCCAGAGCAGACCACGTGCCTTGGACTGTCCTTCCCATGCAGTGCTACCCCCCCACCTGAGCAGGGAGACGTCCATGGTCACCATGGTGATATCACAGATAAATTAAATTAATGTGTAAAATAATAAAGGACATTTGAGGATAATCCGTACAAGGTGATAGAATGATAAGGAGGTAACTATCTTGATATTTATACAACTGTGAGCATTGCCATATCAATGTTTGTCTTCCAAGAAAGCTGTTCCTGTTTTGTCTAACATTATTCCTAATTTGAGAGACAGTATTTCTGTCGATATGTTATGTAAGTCATAACTGAAGTCATGTGACACAGGAGCATTCACACCATGACATTTTCACAATAACTATTTCACAATCCAGACATTATAAAATGAGTTGATATATTTCTCCAAATTAAAAATTGAGAATAATAACTTCATGCAGTATTTGTGTAATGTCGGTATATCCATAAAATGTTGCCCTTGGCTGGAATTGAACAGCAAGTTATAGAAGTCCACTGACAACATGTGTATAAATCACATGTGCCTCAGTGGAAGTCTTAACAAAGCTGTGAAACTCCACCTGTGTGCAGTCTACATCATATGCTTGTGTTGCAAGTTTATGAGATAAAAGGGCTGATGGAGGTTTCTCCTTGTGAAATTGCATACCTAACACTTGGGGATGTCATTCGTGTATAACAGCATTAGGATGCACAGTGCTTGTCAGCCAATGTGGGTTTTGAACACCTGACTATGTCACTACAGAAGTTACTCAATATTGGGAAGAATGAACTTCCACAGTGCCACTGGTGCTACATTTGTGAGATATTTGGGTCTCTGAAGCCATGACATCATGTTATTGCTGCAAGGGATATGTGTGCCTGTAATTTCTTTAAACTACTATACCTATAGGTGTCTTTCTTGCACAACATTGTCTGCTGCTAGTTATACCCAAACACACGTGATGTGTAATACACTGTCACTGTGACAGGGGAATGGCATTTATGCACAATATGTGTATAATCACGGATTCAAACACATGCCTTACTAAAAGCATACAGAACATAGACTTGTGTACTAATGCCACAGGAAAAGCCTTAGTAGTTCTCATGAGAAGGCCAAATGTCATCCCATGGCATTATCATTATCCAAGAAAATATTTCTCTGTGAAAAATGTACAGAAGTCATTGTAATAGGAATCACCAGCCATACAAGTACAGAGCAGATAGCTGGCTGACAACATTGTTACCAACCTGCACATTTACAGATGTTATGACACAAGTGAGTCTAAGCAGTAATAGCTGGGATTTGAGCAGACTACCTAAGATTATAAGGTACAGAAATACTGCCTGAATCTCTCTCATCACAAGAGATGTTCTTTTACAGTTGGGACAGTGCACATCTGAATGTATGACATCAACCTTCTGTGATATGTTAATGTTGTAAAAATGTATGAAGGTGTTTGAAGTGCACTGTAATACTACTGAACTACACATACTACATGCATTAGAAGCTTTCTCTACACAGCATGACAGACAAACACATATGCAGAGTAGTCGATCATTCTGCATTCAGACCTGCCCCTCTGATCCTAAGCAGTCTAGAGAGCAGAGTATTACTAGCCGGCGCCACAGGTTAATTCATATGACCTCTTAGGGGTTCATTTTTGATAGCAAGAGGTAAGCATTGTGTTTCCAAAACAGTTTATTACCTAAGGGGGGTACAAATCTATAGAGTAATCCTCTGCCAGTGAAAATATGCATAAGTGAAATTTTGCATAAAGGTTGTTGCAACTGACACAGATGTACAAGTGTATACACACTGACATCAGTTACCCAGTATTGGATTTGAATGCCCTGCCTATATATTTACACAATCTATACAACACAGAATTAGCCACAAGGCCACAGGAGAACTCGGACTGTTATGGGGAGAGAGTGCACTTTTGATATGAAGACTTCATCAGTGGGATGCAGAGGAGATGTTTGTGGTACAAGTGGGATAAGGGGATGGGGGCATCCTCTGCCATGTTAAAATCCTCTCCTGACTGGAAGCTGATACAGCAATCCATTCAGGAAGCTATATATACCTGACATTAAAGACACACACACACACACACGCACACGCACACACACAGACACACACACACATTCCCCACTGAGATTTGAAGCTCCTACCAATCTAGTTATAGAATTTAGAGAATGCAGTATTAACTGCAAGTGCCATAGAGGGGGGGGTGCACTTTTAACAGTATGACCTCATCATTGTGTTGCAGTGAAGTCATTTGTGTTAAAAGTGGGATAGACTGCAAAAGGGACTGTCCAAAGTTAGTTTTCTCCTGAGTGGAGGTGGACACAGCACATCTGTTGTTGAAGCTTTACTTCCATGACACTAGAACCGCATAGACACACAAGTTCACCACTGTCTGATTCAACCCACCTACCTAACCAGTTATACAATCTAGAGAACACAGTATTAGCTGCAAGCACCAAAGGGGAAGTATGACTGTTAAGCGGATAGAGTGCATTTTTGCACTTTTGACATGATGACCTCATCATTGTGTTGCAGTGAAGATGTTTGTGGTAAAACTGGGATAAGAGGATGGTGGAATACTCACCCAGGTTAATTTTTATCCTGACTGGAAGTTGATACAGCATGTCTGTTCAGGAAGGTATATGTACCCTATATTGCAGCCACACACAAGTTACCCACTGCGAGATTTGAATCTCCTACCTATCTAGTTGCACAATCCAGAGAGCACATTGTTCATCCCAAGCACCATAGGAGAAGTCTGACTCTTTAGGGAAGAGCATGCACTTTTGGCATAATGTCATCATCAGTATATTGCAGAGAGGATATTTCTATTAAAATTTAAATAAAGTGCAAAGGAAGTTATGTTCAAAATTAAATGTATTCTTTTCAGTGGAAGTGGATACAGCACATTTGACATTGAGGTATTATTTGTCACTAGATATGACCCCCCCCCCCCAACAGGCACAAAAGTTCCCCACAGTGAGAATTGAATCTCCTACCTACCTAGATGCACAATCTAAAGAGCACAGTATTAGATGCAAGCACCACAGGATAATTCTAACTTTAACAATGTGAAAATGCACATTTGTAATTAGTAAAATGTCACTGTCTGTAACAGCTGGTAGTGTGCATCACTGGTTTTGGGACAAATGCATGTGTGTGAACAGGCTAACGTGACAGCATTGTGCTTGGCCCATGTAATATACTTCTCTGCTAAGATTTATATCCTGTCCTTCATGTACTTTGCATTATGTGAGAGTTAAGTACGTGTTTCACACTGTGGGATGCCAGTGGCAATCACAATTACAAGCCACTGGATTATCAGTCAAGCATTTCTGCCCATTCATTCTAGGATGATTGCATGGAAGTAATAAACATTATAGTGGCACTGTCACATGATTTGTCATACTTGCAAAATGTGCAATGACAGTACAGACAGACACTATATGACAGTGCACTTTAGAATAACAGTGACAGATTATATGTGAATAGGTTACTCAGCATTGTAACACAGTTGTAAATGTGATCACTGGACTGCAGACATGCATTATCAGACTGACTTAAGTAAAAACATTACTCTAAAATCCAGATAACTTTTTTTTCCAAATTCAGTAAAGACATACAGATGTGTGCAACCTAAATAAAGAATTGTTTATTATAAGTATTTTTTACTGTGTGGTCTTGAAGCACAGCTCTGCCAAGCTCAGTTGTGCTGCTGATGGCAAAGTAGTAGCACTTGCGTAATCTTATCTTGAGGTGTCGAACTTATAAATAAGCAACGTACACATGGAACTATGTCTAAATCTGATGGAATACAGAACAGGTGTGTTATGGTCATGTTTCAGGTGTCGCGATTTACACATTTGTCATGACTGTTGCAGTTCTTCAATTATTATATGTATGCTACAAGTATATTATGATACATGTGTGGGACCAAGCACAATATTGCTGTGGAAACATGACTTATGGAAACATTTTTGGAATCCATGAGGTTTATTTGATGAGACAGAAGGCATAGAAAGAGGTGGACAGTTGGTGACAGGAATGTACCTATGGCCATAATAAGCAATTTTTCTGTGGTTCATTTCTACACATATCTGTGTTGTGTTACTGTTGGCTTTATTATACTAATTATTTGTGCAAGATCTGTACAAGACGGGCTTTACATTAGGTAGCAAACACATTAATAAAAAACTCGATAGTGGTATGGTAAGAAATGATGTAGTCAACAGTTACACCTGTAGGAGTCGTACCATACAGTCAAAAACACTTGGTATACATCTGAATTCCAACCTTGATAGTATCCCAAGAAAAATATACAGACCTGAGTATTATCTAAATATATCACATAGGAACTCCTACTTCATAAAGTTCAAATATGACAACAGATTGCAAAAAAGGAGAAAGAATGAATGCATGTATTACTTTTCATTACTCGCATGACAACTGTATACTGTACATTCAACTCTTCAGCTTGCTTAACAGAAGAGTAGTCTGACATAACTAAGCACATTAGCAAGAAAGGCATCAGAAGGCAGAAATTCACAAGATTTTCCCGTAAGCTGTGTACTTCCATTTAATGAGTTGCAGTTGGTGCTTGGCACTAGAAATTGTGCAAATGCAGTGGAAAAAGACTAATGACACATAAAGACTATACACAGATTGGCAGAGGGAGGCAGGGACCAAGAAGCTTATGACAGAAGCAGGATAATGATGGCTCATGATGATGTGAAGGCAACAGCTACACATAAAATAGTGCACTAAAACAGTCAATAACACTTAGCTAATGCCTGGGTCAGAACCCTTGAAAGTGTGCAAAAATCTGTATGTAGACCTGAGCATTATTATCTCATCATGCCAGAAAGGAAATCCTGCTACACACACTTTAAATCGCACACAATTGTAGGACAGTGACAACTTACAAAAGCAGAAGGAGTGAACAGCGAGATAGATGGAGAGAGGAATAGTAACAATATTTTTGGGGAGCACATTGGACTATCTGTATAGTGTGCTGCTTTTATTTATTTCCTTATTATTAATCTGAAATAACTATACGATAAAGTGTTTGCTATAGGAAGTAAGACTGGGTAGGAGAGTGCAACCAATGTTAACACATAAGCAGGTTAAGGGTGTCTTAAGTCTCACTGTTGGGGCTGAAATGTTCTTGCAAATATTTTCTTGCTGCAGTATTTGAATGGTATGTCACTGAAATGTTGGAAAGGGTGACAAATGCATATATTTGCAGTTAATCATATGATAGGAGTATAAAGTATCATGAAATAAGAATTTGATCTATAGCTGTAATTGAATTACTTTTAAGGGCAACCTGTAGAGCTTCAGGTATGGTTTCAGTCTGGTTATCTGAAATGAAAAACGTAGTTTACATAGGTCTCCACCGCTTTATGTGAAGAAACAGTAGATAACATGAATCTTTAAGTAGTGCTTACTGTTTACCTAACATAAGCCCAAGAATTGCGTGTGAACATTATTGGCTACTGTTAGTTTTAAGAAGCAAAACCAAAAGTACTCAGGGAAAGTCCAAGCCAGCATTGGTATTCACAAACTTTAATCCAACCACATAAAACACAGTACACTCATAATCATAACCAATGAGTGTACTGTGTTTTACGTGGTTGGATTAAAGTTTGTGAATACCAGCGCTGGCTTGGACTTTCCCTGGGTACTTTTGGTTTTGCTTCTTCTTTTTGGTACCTGGTATAACCTTCATTTTTGGATACTGTTAGTTTTACCTAGAACATGACTTTCCTTTTAAAGAGTTTCATTTGGTATGTTTTTTTCAGTGTACATACCTGATTTGCAAACGTCTGTTTTCGTGTCATCATTATCAACATTCTTTTTCTCTTTACTTTATGAGGTCAGTGTGTCATGTCAACTGTCACCACTTTTCCTAATTCACTGCCACTCTCTTACCTTTTTTGGCAGTCATGTTGTAGGTCTTTTCTCACACAGTCCATGCATTTTTTGCTGGATATTCTCGTTTCCTCTTCTTCCTGTCTCTCCCAAATCGTCTTCTCCCTTAATCATGTTGTTTATTTTTTTAAATCTTCTCTGCAGTTGGAAATACTTTGGATTCTGATTTGATGTCATCATTTCTGCCTGTCCCACAGTGTGCATCCTGTCATTTGTCTCGATCTCCATTACCTTTAACTGTCTCACCTGCTCTGCTGTCACTGCTCAGGTTTCTCTGCCATAAAGAAGTACATGGACACTCCACTGTTTTGTACACTTTTTTTCCTTTATGTTGAGTGTAAAATCATATGTATGTGTTAAAAGTTGTTTGCATTCAGTTAGTGCAGTTTCATTGTTATTGCACTTAATGTATGCATATGTAAATGGTGCCTTTTTTTTACATTAATGCAGTAATATCAGTTAGATAGGAGGTGTTTAGGCTGATATAGTTTACACGTGGAATGGAGCTCCAAAAAGTCTTACACTCCACTGTTCATAGGTTATTAGTCAACTAACTGCTCTTTTGTGCCATTTTCCTTTTTGCTGCTTGGAATTACCAATTTTGTTTAACCTTACCCATTCATTATCTACAGTGGTAGTAACTAGGCATGTACCATAGAAAGTCCCCAGCCATGGATTAAATCTTTTAGGAGCTGCCTATGGGCATTAATAGTACAGTGATAGGCCTTGAAAATTTCCTAGTACCCAGCCATAGACCCAAGTTGCACTTGAAGTTGGAGAGGGATGAGCTTTGTTTTACATGGATGGGGAGTCCATTGCAGAGCAGTAGTATCTTTTGCGAGGTATACCTGTCCTTTTAAACCATTCTTTTGATGATCAGAACATGTTTAGATACCTGGAACTAGTTTTTCGGATGCTGTGACTTTCCAATATTTAGTAAGTCCATCAGTACTCTGTCATAGTGTGCCTTTTATGCCAGACACAGATCACCTCTAATAATTTGTAAGATATAGAGTATAACAGCAGGGCTTTGAGGCAGTCCATGTAGGGCAAATTGTTTAAGCCTAGTATCCTTTTTGTATGGTATCTTTGTGGGTGTTTCAGCTGCTGCAAGTTTTGTACAGATACATGCCAAAGAGGACATTCAGTACCCATCCAGGAGATATTGTCAGGATCCAGTGATGCATTTTTGCTTTACAGAGTGTTTTTGAGACTTTTTTTTTTTTTTTTTTTTGTGTGTGTGATAGCAAGGTACTTCATGTAGGATAGATGGGATGAGTAAAGAGTGGTAAAGATGTTCTTCATCTCACATTGCTGCAGTCTTGACACTTGGGGTAGTCCGCTGTCCCAGTCGGCCCGAATACCAAAGTATAAGGTTGACGTCGGTCAAGGCGCATTAGTCTGACGTCAGGACGTCAGGGTACAAATGCGCATGACCGACGTCATTTCCTCAGTCTTTTTTGCCGCATGGTCCGATGCAGAAGCAGTTTTGCAAGTGCAGGTTGGCGTTCTGAGATTTTCCGAAGTCGGAGTTTCAGACCGAATCCAAGTTGGCTAAGTACCCCGTTGGGGAATATTTTGGTTTTTCTTGCCTCAGTATTTTACGGATGTCAGAAAAAGTGAATAACTGTATTTCTTGTGGGAAACAGATACCTCATAGGGATTACCATACCTTGTGTATACCTTGCTTAGGGCCTGAGCACGGGGTTGTTGGCTGTCGCTCTTGTGCTAGATTTAACAAACGCACTATAAAGAGAAGATTAGATTGTGCCAGGTTAGTTTTTGGGAAGCGGTGTAATTATAAAATGCCGTCGGATGCTCCGCCCGCTTCATAAAAAAAGCGCAAGGACAAAACAGCAAAGCCTAGGCTGGAAGAACCGTCCGTACCGGACGTCTGTTCTTTAGAGGGCTCGGAGCCAGAGGTTCAGCCAGAAATTTCTTTGGAATCCCAGGGAGAGACTTTATTACTGCAAGATGTGACCTCTCAGGAGGTAGGCCAGGCGGAAGGGGCTTCTCAGGTAGCTGTTCTTCCCTCCCTTCCTAAGGTGGTTAGGCCCTCCCCTGCTGTTTCCAAGGCTTCTCCCAGGGGCAGGCCAGGTTTTGTTTCAGGTGTTACCCCTAGTTCTTCAGGGTCTGTACCTAAGAAGCATATGCTTAAAATGGCAGAAGATTTGATTACAATGATTAGAGGTTCTATGCCCCTCCTGATAAGAGGCCTAGGGTGGAACCTGAGCTTGGGAGTTTTGAGCAGTGTTCGGATGCTTCTGAGTCTTCGGCTGAAGACTTGCAGGAGTATTCCCCTTACTCTGATTCTGATGTAGATGATTCTACTCCTTCTGCTTCTCCTCCTGAGGATTTTTCATTTTCAGAGACTCTTCATTCCATGAGGGAGCATTTTAAATGGGAAGGTCAGGATTTCTCTGATTCCAGGAAAAGGCTTAGGGAATTTTTGTTTCTACCCCAGCATAGGCCTTTAGCTATACCTCCTGTTCTGGATGTGGTGGAGGATGTTTTTGCAGAGGCTTCTCTGAACCCTGATTCTTTGCCTCCTGCTCCAGTTAAACCGGATAGATATTATAGGGTGCCTGAAGCTCATAAGTATCTTTTTAAGAGTCCTAGGGCAGACCCAGAAACTGTTTCTCAGGGGCCTAAAGGTGTTAAGGCTTCTGTTGTTAAAAATCCTGTTCCTCCTGATAAAGAGGCAAGGGCTTTGGATAGATGGGGAAAGAAAGTGTATACTTCTTCCACTTTGGCCATGAGAGCTTTGAACTGCCAGTTTCACATGTTGAAATACCAAAATTATCTCCTTTCACAATTAAAGTCTAAGGTAGATGCTTTGGCGGAAGGTATTGAGTGTAAAGAGTTGCAGGATTTAGTTCATGTTTCTGAACAGGTGGGTAAGCATTCTTTGCAATGTGGTTTTGATGCTGTGCAGGCCTCTTGAGGGTGGCTGCCACTGGTTCGGTTCTTCGCAGGCACGCCTGGCTAAGGGATCAGAATTTAGCTGAGCATGTGAAGACAAGGATTTTAGATGCTCCTTTACAATCTGATGTGTTGTTTGGTTCGCCTGTGGAAGCAGTTCTAAAGAAAATGGAAGACAAGGCTAAGTCTATGCAGACTGTTAAAGATTTTTTGCAGGTTCAGCCTCCGAAGTTTAGTAGAAATTGGCCTACCAAGGGGTGGACATATCCTGCTTATGATTCCCAGTCTAGGGGTAGGTCTAGACGTGGTAGGGGCAGAGCTCAAAGTTCTTTTAGGCCTAGAACAGGGAGTTCTCCTGCTCAGTCTTCTGGTGAGGGCAGGGGTCAATCCTTTCGTAAACAGACCCAATGACCTGCCTTTTCAGCTGCCAGAATCTTCTCGTCTGGCAGCACCTTTGGGAGGAAGGTTGGCACTTTTCAAAGAAAACTGGAGTTTAATTACCCAAGACAGATGGGTATTGGATATCATTCACCACGGTTACAGGTTTTATTTCCATACCTTGCCTCCTTTCAAAGGCATGCCAGACATTCCTCCTCAACAAAGGAAAGAGGCTCACAGGCAAATTTCTTTGTTGCTCCAAATAGGGGCCATTCAGCCGGTTCCTGTGTCAGAAAGGGGCCTAGGATTTTATTCTCGCCTGTTCCTAGTACCAAAAAAGGGGAACACGTGGAGACCAATTTTGGATCTGTCTATCCTCAACACTTATCTGGACATTCCCAAGTTCAGAATGTTGACGTTACAACAGCTTTTACCTCTGCTGGGCAAAGATCACTGGATGGTAACTTTGGATCTCAAGGAAGCTTACCTTCATGTTCCTATCAGACTAATTTGCAGGAAGTATCTGCGTTTTCGAGCTGGGAATTCTCATTATCAGTTCTCTGCATTGCCCTTTGGCTTATCTACTGCGCCCAGAGTATTCACAAAGGTTCTGGCTCCAGTGATAGCTTTCTTCAGGCTAAAAGGAATACAAATCTATCCTTATTTGGACGATTGCCTGCTTCTGGCTCAAGGAAGGGACGTGCTTCTTCAGCATTTGGAATATGTGATAGCAGTGCTAAGATGCCTAGGGTATTCTGTGAACGAAATAAAGTCCAGTCTAGTACCCTCTCAAGACATGTGCTTTCTGGGTGTGAGACTGAATACAGCAACAGATGGCCTTTTAACCCCGGACAAACAAAAGAATCTTTCTCTTTACTTCCATCAACTATCTCATCAGTCGGGCTGACTGCAAGGACAGTCCTTCAAGCCTTAGGGTTCATGGCATCTTGTATTCTGGTACTTCCCAATGCCAAACTGCATATGAGGAAGCTACAATGGTATCTCAAAAATGTATGGACACAGCACTGCCAGGATTTGGACTCTGTCATTCAAATAATACCTTGCATTCAGAAGGAATTTTTGTGGTGGGCTCAGGAATGTCACCTAAACAAGGGACTCTCTGTGACCCGGCCAGAGGCGAGTCAGATTCTAACGACAGATGCCTCAGACACAGCTTGGAGAGCTCATCTGAATGGAAAGTGGATACAAGACAAGTGGCCTGCCAGACTGCAGCATTTACATATCAACATGAAGGAGATGTTAGCAGTCCAGTTTGCATTACTGGCTTTCAAGGATTTACTTCTTCCAGGGCAGGTGTTGATTCTAACAGACAACACAACTGTCATGTGGTACATCAACAAACAAGGGGAACACATTCTTATCCTCTATGCAGGCAAGCAATGATTTTGTGGGAGACTGCGTTAAGCTTGCAACTGAATCTTCAAGCAAGGTTTCTGCCAGGAGCACAGAACTCCTTAGCAGATGTGTTAAGCAGGCAAATCATGGATCCCCACGAGTGGAAACTGGATCTTCATGTATTTCAGACATTGACAGTGTCCTGGGGAACTCCAGACATAGATCTGTTCGCTTCTCCACTAAACCACCAGCTGCCAAAGTTTTGCACGAAAAGGTTTCATCACACAGCCTGGAAAGTGGATGCTCTTTCTTTCAGTTGGAAAAATCTTCATGTGTATGCCTTTCCACCTCTGCCTCTCCTCCCAAAGGTACTCCTAAAGGTCAGACAAGACAAGCCAAGGATGATTTTAATAGCTCCAGATTGGCCTCGGCAGCACTGGTACCCATTACTGAGGAGTCTGGTAAGGAAGCCTCCATGGCCCTTACCTTTGATTCCACACCTATTGTCTCAGAAGGACGGGCATCTACTCAATGTCAAGCTTCACTCTCTTCATCTAACAGCCTGGCATATTCTGTTTTGAACCATAGCAGGTCTCAGCTTCCTCAACAAGGTTTGAATGTGATTATGGAAGCCAGAAGACCTAGTACAAGGAAAGTGTACGCAGGAAAATGGAAGAGATTTTTTTTTTTGGTGTGCAGCAAAGGATTTAGATGTTTCTGAGCCAAATTTGAGTGTGGCTCTTCAATATCTTACTGAGTTATTGGACAAAGGTTTGTCTTTCTCTTCCATTAAGATTCATGCTGCAGCAATTTCAGCTCACTATGATTGTGACCCACCATTGTTTTCTCATCCTTTGTTCAAGCAATTTCTTAGAGGGGCAAAGAATATAAGACCCCCACGTAGAGCTCCTACTCCTGCTTGGGACCTCAATTTTGTGTTGGAGAAACTCACTCTACAACCTTTTGAGCCTGCAGCTACTGCTGAATTGAAATATTTGTCATGGAAGACTGCTTTTTGTTAGCCATTACCTCTGCAAGAAGGGTGTCTGAATTGCAGGCCCTTATGGCGGTTGAGCCTTTCCTGATTTTTCATAAGGATAGGGTATCTTTACGCACTAATCCTTCCTTTATGCCTAAAGTGGTTTCTAGTGTGGCTTAAAACCAAACTATTCATTTGCCTACCTTTTATGCAAATCCCCAAAATAAGGGGAAAAGATTTTGCACACTTTAGATGTACACAGGCAATTACGTTATTATTTAAGCAGGACTAAGGATTTTAGGCAGTCTCAGCAGTTGTTTGTTTCTTTTGCTTTGTGTTCTCAGGGTAAGCCTGTGTCAAAACAAACTATTTCTAAGTGGATTGGGTTTTGCATTACTTTCTGTTACTCCCATCATGGCAAGGAGATTCCAGCTGGGATTAGGCCTCATTCCACTAGGGCTACTGCCACTTCAACAGCATTTCTAAGGGGGGTGGCAACTAAGGATATTTTGGAGGCAGCTACTTGAAGTTCAGTGCATACCTTCTCTAAGCATTACCACCTTCCTCTCTACTCTAAATCTAGGGCTGGTTTTGCCACTGCTATTTTACAGGGCATGTTGTCAGCTCCTGCTTCTTTGTGATTTGCCATCCTCCCTTGCCTCTGCTTTGGGATTCTACCCAAGTGTCAGGACTGCAGCAATGTGAGATGAAGAACATAGTACAGTTTTGTACCTACCATAAATGTAGATGTTCAAGATCCACATTGCTGCAGTCCAATACCCTCCCTCCTTCCCTCTGTGTTTAGGGGTGGTTGTGTGGGTAGGATTGTACCTTTCTGACTTTGTATATATTGTACATTTATTTGGTACAGGGGGTTTGGTGTGTTGTTGTTTTTTGGTTTGGCCTTATCTTTTAGGGTCTTCTGACATCTGGGGCAAGAAAAGACTGAGGAAATGACGTCGGTCATGCGCATTTGTACCCTGACGTCCTGACGTCAGACTAATGCGCCTTGACCGACGTCAGCCTTATACTTTGGTATTCGGGCCGACTGGGACAGCGGACTACCCCAAGTGTCAGGACTGCAGCAATGTGGATCTTCGAACATCTACATTTATGGTAGGTACAAAACTGTACTTTTTAGCTATATCTTCAGCTTCTTTGAAGCTAAAATTTTCACAGACAGCTCAATGCATTGCTGTGTTGTGCTTCTGAGACTACAAACATAATTCAAAATAAATAAAACCTTTTGGCTCTCTTTAGCTTGGGAGGCTATTTTTACCTCAAATTTGACTTTTGTAGATATGATTAAGCACCTGGATTGTTTAATGTAGTGGCGAGGGCTCTCTCATTTTGGGTATTGCTCTTCATACTTTTGGCCAAAATTCTCTTTTTGTTATATTGGGGGGGGGGGGGTGGGTTCAGGGGTTTGCCTTTATACCCGTTTCTACAGGGAGCAGCTGCATCTGTGCAGCTGCCTTCATGCTGGCGGAGTTTGGTGGTGTACGCTTCAGTAGAGTTTTCTGGGTTTGTTGGGTATTGGAGAAGATGGTTTGTCCTAGAAAAGTTTCTGAAGGAGCCATGGGTGGAGAGGGCATCTGGTTTTACTTTTGTTTTGAAGGAGACAGCTTTATGATCAGAATTAACATGGGTTGAATAAGGGATGGTGCAAGATTTCTCCATATTGGTAAGGACAAGGTCTAAGATGATGTCCTGCTTAGTGAATACTGACTAATTGTCTCAGTGTGTTTATATTTACAAAGTCCAGGAATCTCTGTGCTTATGCATTTATGGTGGTGTAGGTTTCCCAGTGTATATTAAGGTAGTGAAAATCACCTAGGAAAATGGTATTAGGCTTAATATTAAGACATTCCAGCTCTTGTAGAATGGGCATTGTGGCTTTCTTGGGTCATAGAGGACGTTTTGTAGCTAGCTAATATATGGTAATGAACATTTCTGATGGTTCTTTGGACATGAAGCTGTAGTTCATCACGTTGCTTAAGCAGCCTTGATGCGAGTCTCTCTTGAATGAAAATTGAGACACACCCATCTTTTTTTTCCCCTATTGCACAGTGGCTGGTCTGAAAGTGTGAAAGGCATTATAGCCTTGCACAAAGTACTCTCTGACATTTTAAACAATGTCTCAGACAGAGACATATGGTTCTCCAAGATGTGGAGGATTTGTAGAGAGTGGAGTTTTTTGTTTAGGATCCTAGCATTAATCAGTTACTCCTTCATATATTTGTTTTTTTGTTACATTGGTAGGTTTATCTGGTTGGCATTGCCTAAAAAAGGCATTATACATTGGTGAATGTCTTTGCCAGTGTTTGAAAACCAAGAGGAGACAAGTGCAGGTCATCCATGGTGAAACAGCATGGTCTGGGGATCATGTCCCTACAGGCTGAGTGATATTGGATCCCCTTTGAATAACACCAAAAACTAAGCCAGTTATCAGTCAATTATTTTTTGCTTATATTGTAGCATTATTCCTACACCACTTCCATGGTGGTGCAGCGGTAGCATTGTTGCCTCACAGCAAGAGGTTCTCCCTTTCGATTCTCGGCTGGAGTGCGGGGAGTGCCTTCTGTGTAAAGTTTGCATGTCCTCCCCGCAGTTGGGTGGGCGTTCGAAAGTCATGCGTAAATGGACGTGCCTTCGTTGAAGGTTGAACGTCGAGCTGGTACCTCGGCATTCATGAAAATCTACTGTCAATCATTAGTGGACCGGAGTTCCGCTGTGGCGACCCCTAACCAGGAAAAGCCGAAAGACAACAACATTGTAGCATTATTCTTGCAGAAGGTAGAATGCTGCTCAGTGCTAGGCTCATACCTGCCTGGGAAACAGCCTAAGAGCTCCATTATGTCTCTCTTCATATAGTCCAAGGAGGTACATCTCAAGTCATTGATGCCCACATATATTATGTTGGATCATACCTGTAAGTGTTTAAAGATGTGTGTGTAATCTGTCACAAGCAACTTGCCATCACTCTTTCCTTACTCAGCCTGGTAAGAGGTACATCTCTGTTTTACAATAGAGTCATCAGTAACTACTTTAGATGAGTTTTGATTATTCATTTTGTGGTTAACTTTGATGATACAGATGGGGGATGCTGTTATGATGCAGATGCGTCTCCTTCCGCACTACTGAAGTTTTTGGTGTCATTGCTGAGCTTTCCTACACTTTTGTCAGCAATTTGCTGTAGATCTTGTCCTTATTCATCATCCGTATAAAAGGGACAAAATCTTCCATCCTGCGTTCCCAGGTGGTTCTACCATTGTTGTCCAACCCATCTGTTTTGATACACCAAGTCAGAGTCAGAGGCAGGTAACCTTGAGTCTGAGACAGCACACTTAAAATAAGCTATTATGAGGAGGAAACTGTCTTAAGGATGCTGTGTAAAAGTTGAAGACTGTGTTTGAAGTACCCAGGAAGGAAGCCTGTCATTATGTGTTTCTGTAGAATGGAAATTAAGGATAACTTCCTCTAGTAGAGGAAAGCAGGTCCTCTATTAGTACACTTTTATCTCAATTTAAAAGATTTATATTATAAAATAAAAGTGTGCTTTTCTAGTCATTAAACATGAACAGAGCAAATTAACCATTAGCTTTCAGGAATTAAGCATAATGAAAAATAAATGACATCTGATAGCATGGGATAATAAGGCCATTCATGATTGTGATGCATTTATGTATGCAATAAGGTGAATAATGGAATATTAGTTTAGCTCTAGTGAATTAACTGGCATGTGACATTCTAACACCATTTGCATAGCACCAGTTCAACAGTATGTCTGACATGTTGAACTTTCTTGTATGTGTTATTGAAGTGAATGAAGAAGAAAAAAAAATACCTACATTGTGTAAGATTGCATTCTGAGACACTAAGATTTCCCCAGATCTAAAGAATTAGTAGCTTATTCTTTAAGCTCGTATAGAACAATACTATAGGTATTTTTAAAAAGGCTAATTTGAAATGTGCACGTCACCGTACTTGGTCAAATCCATAAATTTATTACATTAAAGAAATAGAGGACTTGTAATTTCCGAACGTAACCATTCTTCTGTTCCTTGCCACAGCAAAAAAATGTCATCCACAAAATGCTTGTACCATTTTGTTGAAGCACAGTAAATGTTGTTAGAGAGGATATATTTAGTCTCCCAGTTAATCCTTGAACACCTTAGAGACATTAGGAATGTTAGAGACCAGTGCTCTGGCCATGCATGTGGCCAAAGAAGGATCTAGACATAAGTTAAAGTTTTTAGTACTGGAGATTATACATAGTAACATGAGAGGTGGGGATCTCAGCAATAAAACTGAAGCTGTGGAGCAGAAATGGATTGTATGTTTTCAGGCTAATAAGCCCCCAGGTTTAAATAGTAAAATTTCCTTGAAACCATTTCTTGAAGCTAGAGCCCTTAAACATTGAAAGGTTGTAGGTATTATTGTTGATTTTATGTTGTTTTAACATGTTAAATATTTTGCAATTACAGCAATCTATTTATTCTTATTTATTTCCATCTACATGTATTATATATAGACGTTTAGTTATATTTATATGGTTTTATGATTCATGTAATTTATATGATATATTTTTATTTTAATATAGTATTGTGGTAGTGGTTTTTAACTTGTTTCTCAACATATTTTATATACAGGTAAGCTGTTCATAGACACTATGATATGAATGGGTTAACTTTGACTGTTAGCTAGCATAATCTCAATTGGCTGTTTAGTATTTAAATAGCTGTATCATTATGGTGTTTTAGTACTGTATGGTCTGATGAAGCTGAGAATATCCGTGAAAGCGCTTACCCTGTCTTATTGGAATTAAAGGTGTGCTGTGTGGAACCATTGTGCTTCTTTTACTCATCTACCTGTTTTGTTGTTCCTAGTTCCTTTTTCGGTTTAGAGGTTTGAATTGTTCTTTATCAGTCAATCAGTATTCATTAGGTCATGCCTCAGTGTCTTTAAATGTCCAAAGGTGGAGGCCTCCTTCTTAGTAAGGTGGTCTGCTAATTGCTTTTTGGTAGCTGACCACAAGATAACTGTGAATGTTAAAAGTTTGGATGAACTCTCTTGGTTCATTTATTTCTAGGCAAAGCCTTTTTTCTGCAACAGATTTTTTAAATAAAAAAGTCCCTAGTTATCCATGACATGGATTATCTAAAGGGTGTGTCAACTTGGGTCTTCAGTTGTAAGCTCAAAACTAAGCATAGAGTACATTGTCAAGGCTATTTGACTTTGCAAGAGTTGTTCCTTCATGGTTGCTGTGCCTCACCTTTTTCATACTTTAGTCCTTTAACAAAGGGGTGAGAATATGTATCTGCTTCACCTTGTCAGCACTATTCTCTTACATAGTCACTCTGGAATTTTCCATCTCATCTGCATTTACATTTTCTGAGTTCCAGTACATCTCTCACTCCATTGTTATTTTTATGAATGTAATGGTCCCCTGCTTCAACCTTCACTTTATAAAGCCCAGAATGATGTACCCTTATACAAATACCATCTTGTCTTACAAATATTACAACTCCATCCTGTGAGTGATGATTCCATGTCCTTTCCATGCTGCACAGTCATTTTTTTGTATTACAACTTGTCTTCTGTGTCAAATCTTCCTTTGCGGTCCAAATTCTGTCTAAACATTCAGCTTTGTTAAGGTCTCTCCTTGATGCAGGTAATGCAGAAGTAGGTTCTTCAGCTGCTGTGCCTCCTTGTGGTCCCTTGTGTAGCAGGGAGTCTCAGTTTCTGACTAAGCAGAAGTTGAGTCCACTCTGCTTGTGCACCATGGCAATGTTCTCTTATACCTTGAGAATCTTGTTCTCACAGTGAATCTTTTAAAGTTCTTAATGCAGAATTTTAATACAGTAATATCCAGAGCTAGTGATTTCAAGAGTCTATGGCATTTAAACATTTCCACTTTGTTGTTTTCTGGGTTCAAAGCTTCTAATTTGGTAAAAATGTGCAACAGCTGGAAGTACTTCTGTTTCTATATCACATTTAACTTTTTTTTTTTTTTTTTTGCTGGTATTTTCAGTTTCTTGGTGGAAAGCACTTTTCCATCTTCAAATTCGAAAGCTGTACTACGCATGTCAGTTTAAATATCTTTTTCATTTCACTCTGACTCATTTTAGTGATATAGTTTAATCATTTTTCTCCATATACTATGCATATGTATGCAGTATCCATCACTGCTGATCTAGAACATTCTGCTAGAAAACTCTCCATCTTAAGTCAGCTGTTTAGTGAACTAAGCTTTTTAGTGAACAAAGTTTTGTTGAATTCCTCCATATAGGTTTTGGTGTCCTACTTTCAAAGGAACATGTGCATTTTATTGAAAGCTTTGACACATATCCAATAACTATTTCAGATCTTGCATAAATACAAAATAAGAAAAATGTGGGGTAATGAAGTAAAAATAAGACAGTGGCACTTTCCCACCTACTTGTTAAAAAAAGAGAAATTTAAGAAATGGGTAGTGGAAGTTAGAGTTACTATGGAAGACAGAAATTAATTTAGAAGTTATAGCTAGTGAGTGGAATAAATTGAAAATGCAGTTCAAAAATAGGGTAGAAGTAAAGAGAGATATGGTTAAGAAGTAAAAAGAATTATTTAGAATGCTGACAGAGGTTGAGATATTGCAGAATAAGGGGAATCCCACAGAACAAGAAGAGGCGCAACTGCAGAGTGCTAAAAACAAGGAAGTATCTGGTTAATGTGCATGAGTTTAGAAAGATTGCTGTTGATCAACTATTTTTTGATAACATTAGAGAAAGCACAAAATCTTTTAGCACAACAACTTGGGCAACAGAAAGTAGAAAGTATTGTCACCAAACTTGGGGAGCCTTTAACAAGAAAGATGACCAGAGATACTGTAGTAGTATTAGAGATATTTTGGAAATGTTATGAAAATATGTCTAAAGCAGAGAAATGTGGAAATTAAGAAAGAGGACAAATGGAAATATTTATGGAATACTTAAGTGTGACGAGGTTAGAGGTAGTTTAGGCTCAACAATTAACAGTTAAGATAGGAAATGAGATAAAAAGGTCAGTCTGTAATCAGTATCCAGGAAAGTCTCCAGGAACAGATAATATTCCTATGTAAATTTGGAAGTTAAGAGGGAAGAAAGTGATAGATCTGGAAGATTTTGTTTAACAGTATTTGAAAATAATGGGGAAGCACCAATATCTTTGAAGAAATCTGTGGTGGCCATAATACCTAAAGATGGTAAAAAAACATCAGACGCAGCATCATATAGACCCATTTCAAATTTAAACCATTATTATGAAGTGTTTATGTGTATACTAGCTAAAAGAATGTCAAAGGTGTTGCCAAAATCAATAGGTATGGATCAATGTGGTTTTGTGGTGGGGAGGTAAACATTTGACAATATCAAAAGAACAATAATTCAGAGGGAAGAAGAAGTTAAGAAAATACAGCTGTTAGTGGGTCTTTATGAACAGAAATATTGAGGGAGTAAGATGGGATTTTGACTAGGGCAATGGGAGAATTTGCATTCCCAGATACACTAATAAAGTTGACTAAGAAGATATATGAGGGGTTGGAGGCAAGAATTAAATTGGGAGGGTTCCTCTCCAAGTTGTGTCTGAACATAGGAACCAAGCAGGGATGTCCGCTTTCCCCTTTGTTTGCTTTATATTTAGAGCCATTGGCAAAGAAAATAAAGGACCCAAAATTCAAGGTTATAATTGGTATGATAATCAAGAAAGGCTGGTTTTATTTTCAGATGATATTTTATACCTGATAAATCCAGGAAAGGACATCTCAGTGTTGTGGAACATTTTGAGACAGATTCAAGTCTCTTCATGGTATAAAATTAAAGAAAATAAAATAAAAGCTATAAATGTAAATTATGTACCCAGACATGAACTAATTTAGTAGTACCTATGGGGATATAAGATGACTTATTTAGGTGTATAGATTAAGGCTACTGTTATGGCACCTAAGGATATGTGGGAAGAAACTAAACAAAAGGTAATACAAACACTGAGGAAGTGGAAGTTCTTGCTCTTGTTCATGAATATTAATAGTACAATACAAGCAATGAAAATGTTTTTAGTCCCTTTTGTTTTATATACAGGTCAGGCATAGTTTTATCAGAGGAGAAGTTGTGGACAATAATTAAGAGTTGAATAAATTTATGTGGGAGGGGAAGAGACAAAAGTTAAATGAGATAAGGTGATCCTTCCACTAGGACAAGGTGGCTTGGGATTACTTGATTTGAAGTGATATTTTAGAGCTACACAATTAAGGCTCATATACACAACACAAGCAGAAAGTTATTCAGATTGGAAGGGGATGATAAAATGTGGGAAATTCAAGAAATTAGGAAAGAATAGGATTTAGATGCATATCCTTAATGAGAATAACAGCCATACAGAATATTATGGTCATAAAGTAGCAGAAAGTATTCTAAGAACTAAGCCAACACAATAGAGAAACAAGATTTTGCAATAGGGATTACTGCAAGTAGGGGTATAGAGAATAGTCAAGCCAGGGTTGGAATTTACTAGAGAAAACTGACCAAGGAACCAAGGTATTGGGTACAAATAGAAAGGGAAAGGTAATATAATGAGATGAAGCCAAGAAGACATTTGGACTGTGGGCTAGAACCTGCTTTCCCCACCAAGGATTGATATCAGATTGTAGTTAAAGAGAAAGAGATAGGGGAATCCTAAATGAAAGACCTAGACTAAACTAAAAATTCTATGAGAGCAGAACAGAAGCTGCTGTAACTACAAGAATCTGAGGAGGTTAGAAAAGATTGGGAAGATAGATTAGATAAATGAATTACAAGGGGACAATGGAAGGACATCTGTATGGCTTCCAAGTATCTTACAAAGTCTGGAAGGTTTAGGATTTTTATTTGGAAATGTTTTCATAGGTATTTTATACCCAAAACAGACTCCAATGAAGTTTTCCTCAGGTTGGTGGCAAATGTAGGTGGTGTGATGGGGAAGAAAGTGATAACTAGGAGCATATGTTTTGAAAATGTAATGAGCTGGCAGATTTTAAAAATTCCTTAAAGATGACTGTCAGAAATATTGGGTGAGCAAATGGGAGTAATGAAGGAAATTATTCTTTTGAACTGGGACACAAGATCTGAATTGCCTAGAAATAGTAAGGCCTCACTAAGTTTAATTCTGGTGACTGCCAATAAAGCAATTACATGAAAATAGAAAACAAAGTCTAAACCAACTGTATTTGAAGTATTGAATATTGTAACAGAGATAAAGAAATGGAACTTGTATCTTTAGAAAAGGGAAGGAACAAATTGGATAGAAAGTAATGGCAATTGTGGAAACAAAACATGCAGAATAATGTTCTGGGGGTTTAAGAGAAGGCAGGAATTGAGCAATTTATGTAATGTTGGACTAATGCTAGTTATAAAAAAGAACAAATGTGATGTATAATGTATACAAGTTGAAAGATGTTAGTACAGTTTGTTTTCTTTTATATTAATGTATATTTGCCTATGTCGAGTGATAATCTTATAAAGGTGTTTAAAAAAAGAGGTTGCTGCATCCAGAGTTCTACCTTGATGTTCATCGTGCATACAGCTGCAGTCATAACAGATGGGTTCTCCTGCCGTCAGGCGGGTCCTCGGTCGGCCGAATTCCAAAGTCTAGGCCCAGTGTCGGTTGTCGTCGCTTTCTTTCCTGACGTCAGTGTGACAGGGGTATATAAGACACAGCCGACGCCATTTTCTTCAGTCTTTTTTGCTGCACGGTGCCCGAAGCAGAAGCAGTTCGCAAGTGCCGGTCAGCCAGCTCCTGAAATTACGAAAATTTGGAAACCGAAGTCTTCTTTAAAGCTAAGTACCCCGTTGGGGAAACTTTTCTTGCCTCAGACCGATGTCAGACAAAGTTAACAATTGTATTTCTTGTGGGAAGCAAATACCGCATAAGGATTTCCATTCCCTCTGTATACCTTGTTTAGGCCCAGACCACGACGTCTCGGGCTGTCGCTTTTGTGCTACTTTTAATAAACGGGAGGAGTTCGCCCAGCACTTTTTTGGTAAAGCTTTTGATTATAAAATGTCATCGGAGACTCCGACTACCGTTTTGTCCAAAAAACGCAAGGACAAAGACCGACACGCGAGGTCTGCGGTCTCCACCGACACCACGCCAAAACAGACTACACGTGGTCCAGTTCTCAGCGAGGCGCCTACGCAGCCCCTGACTACCGACGACACTTCTCTGGCGGTGTCTTCTGTAACCGAGACCGCAGGTGCCTTGGCCCATACCCTGACTACAGCTACCAAAGCCACTGTGAGTGTTGAGCCTCTTAATATGGACAGGTCCACTTCCACCCATGGTGTCTTCAGACCCTCATCTTCCTTTTCCATAAAGGCCTTTACTAAGTCCAAATCAGCCATGCATCCCAAGAGGCCTGTTGCACAGGGCCCATCTCCAGGTCCCATGCCTAAAAAGCAGATGCTCAAAATGGCAGAGGATTTAATTACTCTTATCAGGGGTTCCCAACCCCCTCCGGACAAGTGACCCAGAGTGGAGGAAGATTCTCCCTCGTCTGACCAGGGCTCCATTATTTCATAACATTCTGATGAAGAGGAACACTCGTACTCCCCTTTTGAAGATTCTGATGCAGAGCAGTCCATTCCTTCTGTATCTCCCCCAGAGGATTTCTCTTTCAGGGAAACCTTGCATACCTTGAGGGAACACTTCCATTGGGAAGGCCAAGATTTTTCAGATTCCAAGAAAAGACTTGGGGAATTTCTTTTGCTACCTCATCACAGACCTCTGGCGATTCCTCCTGTCTTGGACATACTTGATGATGTTTACTCGGAGGCTTGCCTTAATCCGGATTCCCTTCCTCCTGCCCCAGTCAAGCCTGATAGGTACTACAGAGTTCCTAACTCGCACCAATTTCTTTACAAAAGCCATAATGCTGACCCTGAAACCATTTCTCAAAGCCCCAAGGGAATGAAGGCCTCTACTGCTAAGAATCCATTACCTTCCGAAAGAGAGTCTAGATCCTTAGAAAGGTGGGGAAAAAAGGTATATACCTCGGCCACCCTAGCCATGAGGGCCTTAAATTGTCAGTTCCATATGCTTAAATATCAGCAGTTTCTGTTATCACAATTAAGAATAAAATGTCACAACCTGAACAACCAGATTTGAAGGAGTTGCAGGATATGATGCATAGTGCAGAACAAGTGGGTAAACACACCTTACAATGTGACTATGATGCTCTAGAGGCCTCAAGTAGAGCTGCTGTTACAGGATCAGTCATTCGTAGACATGCCTGGCTTAGGAACAAACCTTGCCTGATCATGTTAAAGCTAAACTACTAGATGCTCCTTTACAAAAGGATGTATTATTTGGTACTAATGCTGAGGAGATACTACGGAAAATGGAAGAAAAAGCTAAATCTATGCAAACTGTCAAAGCTTTTCTATAGGTACAACCACCACGTTTTAGCAGAAATTGGCCTTCAAAAAACTGGTCCTTTCCAGCCACGGACAAGCCCCAAAGAGGTAGATACAGGCGCACAAGGGGCAGAGGACAATCTCAAGGATCATATAGAGGCAGACAATGGCAAACTCCAGCACAAAGAGGTGGCGAAGACAGTGCACAACAGTACAGGAAACAAACCCAATGACTTTCCCCTTTGCATGCCAAGCAAGTCTCAGCTGGCAGCACCCTTGGGAGGAAAGCTGGCATTATTTTCAAAAAATTGACATATCACAACAGACAAATGGATCCTGGACATTATAAACAGAGGCTACAGATTTCATTTTCACACTCTTCCAAAAATGAGAGGCATGCCGAACCTACCACACAATCAAAGGACAGAGGCTCAAATACAAATTTCAAAGCTCATGAACATGAAAGCTATTCAAGAGGTACCTACTCACGAACAAGGTCAAGGTTTTTATTCCAGACTATTCCTGGTACCAAGGAAGGGAACCGATTGGAGACCCATTTTGGACTTATCCATCCTAAACACATTTCTACTTGTACCAAACTTCAAGATGCTCACCTTATAGCAGCTTCTTCCCATGCTGGGCAAGGAGTCTTGGCTGGTAACATTGGACCTCAAGGAGGCATACCTGCATGTCCCAATCAGACAAAGCTGCAGAAGATACCTCAGATTTCTTGCAGATTCAATCCACTATCAGTTCTCTGCATTGCCCTTTGGCTTATCTACTGCACCCAGAGTATTCACGAAATGCCTGGCATCAGTAATTGCCTACTGCAGACTTCAAGGGATAGAAATTTACCCTTATTTGGATGACTGCCTGATCCAAGCGGACAGCAAACACATACTTCTGGAACATCTGGCTTATGTAACACGGTTATTGAATTCTCTGGGATACACAGTCAACAAAGACAAATCCAGGCTAACACCATCTCAGAAAATAATTTTCCTGGGTGCCAACTTGGACACAAACACCCAGATGGCCTATCTTACGCCAGAAAAACAGGGGCAACTAACTCAGTACTTCAAAATACTAGCAAATTGTACCAGGCTAACTGCAAGGAAAATCCTGCAGGCTCTGGGCTTCATGGCATCTTGCATTCTTCTAATCCCATGTGCAAAGTTGCATATGAGGAAACTTCAATGGTACCTAAAAAACCTATGGTCTCAACACAGCCACAGTTTGGAAACAATAATACCACTAATCCCATGTTTGCAAAAGGAATTTCTATGGTGGGCCCAAGTATGCCAAACAAACACAGGTCTACCATTCTGCAAGCCTCAAGCAAATCAAGTCATCACAACAGACGCCTCAGACTACGCCTGGGGGGCACACATGACAGACAGGTGCATTCAGGGCAAATGGTCCCAAAAGGAAAAGCACATTCACATCAATCAAAAGGAAATGCTAGCAGTGATAAATGCAATTACAGCTTTCAAGGATCTCCTGCATCCAGGGCAATTATTGATAAGACCAGACAACACCACAGTAATGTGGTACATAAACAAACAAGGAGGAACACATTCATACCCCCTGTGCAGGCTGGCCATGTCACTTTGGAACTTGGCTCTGGAATGGCAAATCGAACTTCAAGCACAGTACCTGCCAGGGTTGGAAAACACGCTGGCAGACAATCTAAGCAGAAATATGACAGACCATACGAATGGAAGTTGCATCCTCAAGTGTTTACAAATATAATCCAAGCGTGGGGAAGGCCAGACATAGATCTCTTTGCCTCCCACAGGAATCATCACTTGACAAAATTCTGCTCAAGGACATTCCATCCAAAGGCCTGGAGAGTGGACACCCTTTCTTTCAGTTGGGCAGCACAGATAGTTTAAGCCTTCCCACCTTTGCCTCTTCTGCCCAAGGTGCTCTTGAAAGCAAGAGCAGACAGACCGAAGATGATACTGATTGCTCCAGACTGGCCAAGACAACACTGGTACCCACTCCTGAGGAGCCTAACACATTCTCCTCCCTGGACCCTACCTCTAATGCCTCTTCTACTGACTCAGCACAGCTACAATACTCTTCACAGTCAGCTGAAAACACTCAATCTGGCTGCATGGAAAATTCCTTAACACCACAACAGACCCTACTCTCCAAGGAGGTGCAGGATGTTATTTTGGAGGCCAGAAGGCCATCTACTAGAAAGGCTTACTCCGCAAAATGGAAACGGTTTTGCGCTTGGAATGAGAAAAAAGGCCAGGATCCTAGAAAACTGAATTTGCCTCAGATATTACAGTATCTAGCTGAGCTGTTGAACAGTGGACTTTCATTTTCCTCCATCAAAATCCATGCCTCAGCCATTTCTGCAGAATACAACACTGATCCACCCTTATTCTCTCACCCACTCTTAAGACAGTTCCTCAGAGGGGCTAAGAATATAAGACCTCCAAGGAAACAACCAATACCAGCCTGGGATCTTAATTACATTCTAGAAAAATTAACTTTGCCTCCCTTTGAACCAGCTGCCTCAACAGGTTTGCAATATTTGTCCTGGAAAACAGCTTTCCTTCTGGCCATTACCTCAGCTCGTAAGGTTTCGGAACTACAAGCCCTCATGGCTGTGCAGCCCTTTCTCATCTTCCATCAGGACAGGGTTTCCCTACGAACCAACCTGTCATTTATGCCAAAGGTAGTAAATCAGGCCATACACTTACCTACCTTTTACCCCAATCCTCAAAACAAAGGGGAAAGGCTGCTACATTCCTTAGACATCCATAGACAGCTACGTTACTATTTGGACAGAACAAAGCCTTTCAGGAAATCAGAACAACTCTTTGTGTCCTATGCTGTAGGAGCTCAAGGGAAGCCAATTTCCAAACAGACAATTTCAAAATGGATAGGCCACTGCATACAGTTTTGTTACTCCTTTCATGGTAAATCTGTACCTGCAGGCATCAGATCCCACTCCACAAGGGCCACAGCTACCTCTGCAGCCTTCCTCAGAGGAGTCCCTACCAAAGATATTTTGGAGGCAGCCACTTGGAGTTCTGTGCATACCTTCACTAAACACTACCACCTACCTTTATACTCCAAAACTAGAGCAGGTTTTGCCACTGCTGTGTGTTGCAGGGCATTCTGGCTCCTCCCAGTTCCACCTAGTGCCTACCACCCTGTGCGTAGCTTTGGGATTCTACCCATCTGTTATGACTGCAGCTGTATGCACGATGAACATAGTACAGTTTTGTACCTACCATAAATGTAGATGTTCGAGTGCTAATACAGCTGCAGTCCAGGTTTCCCTCCCTCCTTCCCCTCTGGGTACAGACCTAGTGGCTAACTCCTCATCTTACAACTTGATTGGGTTATCCTTCTATGATGTATTTGCTTGCAACTACTGTTTTTTGATTATATTGCAATGCATGATTATATATATATATATATATATATATATATATATATATATATATATATATATATATATATTGCCTTCCTTCTGGGGGCACCTGACATATCTGGGGCAAGAAAGACTGAAGAAAATGGCATCGGCTGTGTCTTATATACCCCTGTCGCACTGATGTCAGGAAAGAAAGCGACGACAACCGACGCTGGACCTAGACTTCGGAATTCGGCCGACCGAGGACCCGCCTGATGGCAGGAGAACCCATCTGTTATGACTGCAGCTGTATTAGCACTCGAACATCTACATTTATGGTAGGTACAAAACTGTACTTTTTATTATTTAGGCAATCAAATTAAAGAACTCTGTAGTTAGATTTGTTTGATACCACCTCCCTGCTGTGAATCACTACAACCAAAGATGCTGTGATCCACTTGGATTTTTGTAATTATTTCCTTTGTAAGAGATTCCTTCGCTTTTCTACTCACAGAAGTCATGCTAACTGGTGTGCAGTTACCCACATGTTTCTAGGCCCATAATAATTAATTTGAACCATATGTACCATGCTTCACTCCAGAGGTGTGCTACCTTTATTCCTGTGGTTAACCTGTGATTTGTAAACCTCTTTCACTGCACTATTTTTTAAGTGTTTGAGTTGAATCCCATCTGGTCCACTTACCATACCACTTGTAGTTCAGAATTCTTTCAAGACCCATTTTATCTGAGTGATCCTTGATCCTCCAGATCTTGACCATTTCTGCTGTTAAGTTTTGAAACATTCCTCTCATCCTCCTTTGTAGAAAATTAATAGAAATACTCTTTCACCATTTATTTCTTTACTATAATTCTCAGTATCATGTTTCAAAGACTGCTTTAATGCAATTTGGTGTGTATCTGATGTTGTTAGTCTTCATTCACTCCTTACTGATGGGGTGTTGATTTCGTCCTCTGAACCGAGTTGGCCATTATAACAAGCTCGCCCCAGCCAAAAAACCCTTGAGCTAAGTCTTACCCATAGTGCCCCTCTCTATATTACCTCAGATCTCGTTTGCCGCATACTGAATAAAGATGTGTCAGGCCAGATCTCAGCTAAGTTAATTATACATTTTCATATTTTGCCTATTATTAGAGCTTTTTCCTCTCTTTTTTGCTTATACCTAGTTACCTACTGTTAGTCGCATACTTTTTGACTGTTTGTGAGAGTGTCCCTTTCTCTTTCCTCCTTTTTACCATTGCTGGCACAGGCCTTCCTTTACCTCTGAGGTAATTCCCAATACTGTTGTTGGTGCCCCCCCCCCCTTTTTCAACTCTTTTCATCTCCCAGTGTGATTGTGTGTTTCTGCTTTTTTATCTGTTGTGGCTCAATTATATAATTTTTGTGCTATGTCTGAGAAAAGGAGTACTACGGGGTTTAAGTGCTGTGAAGAATGTGACAGGAAAATGCCTAATGTTGATGGTCATACATCCTGTTTTTATTGTCTCGGCCTTCTTAAATCTCCATTTGCAGAGGCTATTTCTGAGGGAGAGGGCTCATCTTCTCTAAAGAAAGAACACAAAAAGAGAAGCAAATCTTTACCTTCTTCTCATACTAGTGAGTCCAAATCTTTGGAACCGAAAGCTAAATTTTCTAAACTGGCACCAACATCCTTGGCACCAGGGTCCCAAGCCACCTCCATGGTGCCGGATTTCGTTCTGACAGTTGAGCAGCCTACTACAGTGCCACTCTCGGCACCTGTTCCTCAAATTCTGACTTCAACACCGACTGTGACAACATTACCAACTTCCCTTTCGGCACCATAAATAGTCATTCCAATGCCAGTCACCCCCCCCCCCCCTCCCCGACCTGTACATCATGCTGGTCCTTTGACCACGGTGCCGAAAGGGGAAATAACACCTTGGACCCGATATTCCCCTTCGGTGGATCCTTTTCTTGGTCAACAATGTAGCCTCTTCCTAGAGTGTCGTGACTCCACCCTCTCCTCCCGGAGCCTTGCAGAACTGGACATAGTGAGGCTTGTGGATCAGCTCCTGGCGGCCAGAGGTTTTCCAACACCCTCCAAATCCTCCCTCCTGGAGCTGAGTATTTTTCTCCACGGACTCCTACATACTTTCCTCCTCCGACCTCCCTGGAGGTATCAGAGCCTTGACACGACACCAGTCCTGGTTCCAGCTTCTTCAGCTCCATTGGTAGACCTTTACCATGGCTCTGGAGTCTACTCTTTGGCCTTCGACTTATTTGGAGCCGGGCCATCCTGGGGATTGATACTGGTCTGTCGGCACTGTGATCCCTAGTATGGTGCCTGTTTTTTCCTCAGCGCCGTCTACTACAGTTCCGGTTGCTTTTGAGTAACCGTGTCCTCCCGTGGCTCCTTCCCTGGGAGTGGGTTTGTCGGAGCAGGGTGTGACCTCTGTCCCGAGGTTGTCTTTCTCAGTTCCAGGTTCCAATCCCTCTTCGGGCAGACCTGCTTTCCTGGTGATGGAGAGGGTGCCTGCCTCAGCAGGCTTCCAGCTGGAACCTTCGGCGCCGGAGACCCATATATACCTTTCTTCTGAGCCGCATTTAACACACCCCACTACTCAAGGACACTTGCCACGGGAACCTCAAGACATCCTTCCACAAGGTACCCACTCTGCAGAGTCCTCCTCAGATGCCCCCGCCAAGGAGGTACCTCGCAAGAGATCATGCAAGAGGAAGCATGTGGATTCCTCTGAAGAATCCCTCACCGAAGATACAGACTACGATGAAGGGGGAAGGGTCCCCATGGTCTCCCCCTGAGGATGTCTCCTTTGGAGACATATTGGAGATCCTGAAACAGCAGGGAGAATGGAAGTCCACCATCCCTTCCTCGGAGGAGTCTGCAGTCTTGCAGGCTTTCTGTGCTCGGCCCTCTACTTCCTGGGTGACCCCGCCTGCAGATAACCTGGTTCAGCTCATAGTGCAGCGCACCTGGAAGAATTCAGATACCATTAAACCTATTCCCAGAGACCAGAAAAAATTCTTTCTCCTCCAGAGGACAGTCTGCACTGGTCCAAGGGCCTGCCAGTAAATGCTATGGTTGTGGCATCGGCCACTAAGCAGGAGCTAGGTGAGGAGATCTCTACTATCTCGGCGATAGACTTGGGAAGCAGGCGTACTCTTAAGCGACCTTCACCATTCAGTCCCAGAACTATCTGTCACATTTCACCCAGCTGCAGAGAGATCTAATCTCAGAACTCTCAGAAACCCTTGCAGGAGCAGTTGCTGATGGCGTACGTGACGAAGTTGCCTCGCAGCTTGCCACCCTGGAATCTGTCTCTAACTCCTTCATGCGGTTGATTTCTCATTCTACCGAAGGGATGGCTAGAGCTGCGGGTGCAGGCGTTGTCATGAGACGTCATGCCTGGATGCAGTTATGTGATTTTGCAGATCCCTTTAAGTCTTCCTTCCTGAATGCCCCTGTAGAGGCCTCTTCTCTTTTTGGCCCTAAGGTAAAAGACACTTTAGCCAGGTGTGAAAAGGACTGTAAGACCTTGTCTGCGATAGGTGTACATTTTTCCACCTTCCAATGATCCTATTCTAGGAATCAGACGAGTGGAAAAATGTTGTACAAGAAATCCCAGGGTCCTTTCTGCGACACGTGGTGAGTTTTTCCCCCGGGGCAGAGGGGGGAACTCAACCGGAGGATGCCCCTTCAGAGGCAGTGGAGGTCTGCGTAATCTTGGATCCAGAGATTCCTTCTCTGGACAATCCTATCAGTGCTCCTGAAGAACAGCCCAATTGTTTACCTCTGGAAGCAGTTGAGGACGATTTTCTCTGCACCACCTTGCCTGGTAAATGAGAACCACAGATCTTTGGATGCGGACGATAATTGCCAGAGGTTACCACATCCCTTTTGACCTTTACCCAAATCAGCTAACGCATATTCCCGACATTCCACCCAGTCAAAGGGAAGTACACTACATGGACTTTTGGAGAAATGTCACACTATTCTAAGGGGCACAAAAATGTTTCTTGAAAAACTACACAATAGAATGGAGAGATTAACGGAGGATGAGGACTTTGCTCTAGTTACAATGGACATAGAGTCATTATTCACCAGCATCCCAAATGCATGGGGGTATTGACATGATTAGAAATTTTTTAACAGTAAATAGATGTTTCACTAATGATAAAGTTCAGCTTATTTGTAGCTTGTTAGAAATTATATTGGAGAACAATGTTGTCTACTTTGAAGAACAATTTTTTCTACAGCAAGTTGGTGTAGCGATGGGCACTCCATGTGCAAATAGCTACGCCAACTTATCACTAGTATGTTGCAAAACTCGAAAAACTTTATCCCTAAAGACATGCATTTGGGGTATTT